>NC_056741.1:1149449751-1149507268 GCF_019279795.1 Protopterus annectens | reverse complement strand
TACAACACCAATGACCAACTCTCTCCCGAAGACAATATGTAATTAAAGTGGGGGGATATGCCCCCCACACCCCAAACTATATATACTAACTCCAGGATCGCATATTAGTGAAGAAAAAGGCATATACCTTTTACTTGCCTTACAGTACTCTACACAGTGGCATACATACTAACTTCAGTTCAGTGAAATGAGTTTTCAGTGATGTGGGAGTTGAAATGAAATTCAGTGAAATGAGATTCCAAACAAAGTTGACCCTAACCCCCCCCCCCCACACACACACATATCTATATCTATATCTATATCTATATATATATATATATATATATATATATATATATATATATATATATATATATACACATACACACATACATACACACACACACACACGCACACACACACACGTTAGCTACATATACCACTAAATATACAAGCTCAATTTCTTAATATAAGTTTAATTTGCATCCGGTGCTTTAGGCTTGGCAATCTCACAGTTAAATTCTGCTTCTGTATAGCTAGTGTCACTTTCCTTTTAGTCAGCATCAGTTTGTTAAAAAGGCATGAAGTCAACTTAAAAAAAAAAATTTAACTGCAGTTAACAATTATAGATGGCCTACTGTTCCCTTAAGAAAAAGGATACTCCAATCTAATGAAATAGATCTTTCAACTGAAACTGGAGACAGAGAAACCAGCCACTACCGAGTTAGCATGTAAGGCCTATCACAGTGACAGAGCAGGCTTATTCGAGCAAGCCTGGTTGCCAAGGGAACAGGTTTGCCTGGTTGCATGTTCCTTTCAGTGCAAACAAACTGGCTAGGGCATAGGAAGAAGCATGTGCTCTCTGTTTTACTTTTTTATGTTCATATATTTTAAGCAAATTACAAGACATACACTACAAGCCAAAGGGAATGCTACTTAAATAAAACTCCCATCTCACTGTACGATGGGTGACTGACCTATGACGGTGGTGTTAGGGGCAGCATAAGTGCAAAGCGATTCATTCATATACAGTGAAAAGAGAAGGAGCAATAAAATATAAACAGAGGTGGGTGGAAAATTATGGAGAAGGGACCAGAAGGCTCATTGACTGCTCAATTTTCAGAAGAAAAAAAATTATGGTTCACTCACTTTGGCACTGGGTGAAGTCTGGGGGTTGACAGATTATAAGTGGGTATGGAAGGTTTTACAATCTCTCAGAAGTAAGCTTTACAGAGCAGAGACTGCTACACCTGCAGAGAAACTGTTTAATATTACCCTAGAGAGTAACAGTGCACAATACTGAAGACAATTTTCTTCGGATGATAACACAAGGGCTTTTTCATTAGATGCTAAGCAAAGTCACAGAATACCCTAAAGTAAAGACCATAGCTTCTTACAATGTGATATTTTACAAAGCAGGCTTCATAAATATTCCAAAGGAAAAGTCTCATCATACAAACTCAGACTTCATGACCAGCATCACCCGAGTGGAATAATGCCTAAATAACCGATACTCTATTCCATGAATTCAGCCCATGAACCTACCTGCAAATAACAACCAGATGCAAAAAAAAAAAATGTTACTCCGTGGAGGGGGAAGGGAAAGCAGAGATGCTTACTATGCAATCGGCATACGGGACTCCCAGCTGTCTAGAATTTTGCAGAATGTCCACATTTTGCCTCATACTTTTGGTCTGTTCCACTTAAAAATTTTTTTTTGGCTAATCATTGAGGACTGAAGGCATTGAATTTCCAACTTCACATCTTTCAGAAAATGCATGCTAATGCAAAAATTGTTATTCTATCAACTTTCCAAGATTATTATTCAAAATCTGTGCCCAATTTTAGGCCTTTGTCTCCTGTTATTTTTGGCTTTGTCCTGAATTCTTGTGCTAAGAGGTTAAGAGGTATAATGCTCAGGAAGACATCAGTGAAGTGCAAACTTACATACTTTGCTCAAGCAGTACTAGGGATACATATAACGTGGGCAGCAGAAACTTAGTGGGTTTGTGGAATGAAAGGGTGATGATGACCAGAACTGTGCATCAACCTGCAAGCACTACCAGGGTGTTCTGTAAAAAGGGCCATCACTTGCCAAACCACAACCACTGAATAAATCACTTGGAAAGACTCAAGCAAAAACAAAGATATGCAGCTCTGGCAAAAGCAGGACATAGAACTTACAGAGGGTGTATACAGGGTGATTAATAAATAGAACAGAACTCAAATAACAGATTGCAAAGGTATTAGAATTTCAGGTTACATAAAACGCTCATAACACAGGAATATTACAAATAAATAAAGTAGTAGTATTCAAAAAAATCTACAGCCTAGCATAAACAGCACACCAAAAACAAGGGGGAAGAAGGGAGAAAGTGGCTACTGCAGCAGTAATCATTCAGACATCTGCTGTTCTAAGTTTACTTACATGCCTGTACTATGTTCACATTGATCACTGCTGCAGTAGCCTTGGCTATATCGGTAGATCACACTAGCTTATTACATCTACGAGGTGGAAGGGGAAGGGTCCAGGAGCCCCTTAAGAATGGTCCTAGCAAAGCCGGATCTAAACCTAGAGAAGGAATCAAGCTTGTAATATGCCTTGTAAACAGAGGACCAAGTTGCTGCTTTTAGAATACTTCTGGCATTCAACCCTTTCCAAAAAGCCGTAGATAAAGCCAAGACCCTGATAGAGAAGGCCTTAATCCTGCCTGGAATAGTTTTGTTGTGGCGAGTACAGCAAAAGGTAAAATACATAATGCAACCATTTGGAAGCAGTCTGTTTTGACACAGGTTGTCCCTTCTTACATTCACAATAAATGAGAAACTGATTTGAAGATCTGATAGACTGAGTTCTGTCAAGTTAGTGCCAAAGTTGTCTGGGGACATTTAAGATGTACAGTAGTTTTTTCTCCTTTATTTTTAGATTCAGGAAAGAAAACAAGGAGATGGATAGTTTCACTTAAAGTAAACTCAGATACCACTTAACGCTTTAAAGGATTATTTCTCAATTAAACCCTGTCTCAGTGGAAAATTAGACAGGGTTGACTCGCCATAATAACTTGCAAGTCAAATACTCTTCTTGCAGAGGTCAGAGCAATCAGAAGTGTTTTCCATGTTAAGAACCTCATGCCAGCCAGATTAACTGGTTCAAATGGAGGAAGTGTTAGCTTCTATAACACAAAGTTATGATCGCAAGGAGGGACCCACCAGTTATTTTGAAGGCCTCTTATGCAAAACCCCATTTCAAAAACATTTTGACATGAGAATGCATTTGAAAGAGGGGGACCCATGGGCAGACATTTTGACATTGATGGAGGAGTAAGAAAGACCACAGGATAGTATTTCAGCAAAGATTGTAAAACCAGAAAACAACAAGCCCTGAACTGGTGCTGGTTATGTTGTTGGCAACAACTAGAAAAACTTTTCCATTTGCTAATATATGATATTCTAGTGGGAGATTGGCATAATGGTTAAGAGGTTTGCCTTACATGCACAATGTGCAAGGTTTGATTCTCACATGTGGTAATTCACTATGCTTAAAATAGCCCACAAGGATACAGTGTTTATAAAAAGTGTACACACCCCTGTTAAAATGCCAGGTTTTTGCGATATAAAAAAATGAGACCAGAATAAATAATTTCAAAACTTTTCCCACCTTTAATACGACCTACTACCTGTACAATTCAATTGAAAAACAAACAAAACTGTTAGGGGGAAAAATATAAAAAATAAAAAACGTATAATAAGCTGGTTGTTTAAGTGTGCACACCCTTAAACTAATACTTTGTTGAAGCACCTTTTGCTTTAATTATAGCACTCAGTCTTCTTGGGTACACACCCGCCATCAATTAAAGAGACTGAGTAACCCCAAATAAAGTTAAGATGTAGTAATAGGATTTTTCTGACATTTACTCAGTTGCCTGCTACAGCAAAAGCCATGGTTCACAGGGAGCTTACAAAGCATCAAAAGGATTTAATTGTTGAAAGGTATCAGTCAGGAGAAGGGTACAAAAACAAAATTCTACAGCATTGGCTATACCATGGAACACAGTGAAGACAGTCATCCAAAAGTGGAGAAAATATGGGACAAGAGTGACGCTGCAAAGAACTGGACGTCTCTCCAAAACTGATGAAAAAGACAAGACGAAAACTGGACAGGGAGGCAGCCAAGAGACTTACAGCAACACTGAAGGAGCTGCAGGAATTTCTGGCAAGTACTCGTTGTGTACTACATGCGACAACAATCTCCCATATTCTCCATATGTCTGGCCTATGGGGTAGGGTTGCAAGACGGAAGCCTTTTCTTACAGAGAAAAACATCCAAGCCAGCTAAAATTTGCAAAAGAATACATAAAGTTTCCCAATAGCATGTGGGAAAATGGGTTATGGTCTGATGAGACCAAGATTGAACTTTTTGTCCACAATTCCAAAAAAAGAAGTTATGTCTTACCATAATGTTCCATCTGTGTTGGTCATCTTCATTCATTACTGATGGGTGTCTGTTCCGTCCTCGGAACCAAGTCGGCCTTATAATAAGCTCGCGCCAGCCAAAACCTTTTGAGCTAAGCTTTACCCATAGTGCCCTTCTCCCAGTTACCTCAGATCGAGTTTGACAGTAGCAAGAAAAGCAGAGACTATATCTGCTCAGGTTCCCTAGAATGACATTGGACCCAGACAATCCCCCAGGAGCCTCTAGGAGGGGGAAGGAGGGTGGAACGTAATGAATGAATGGAAATGAACAACACAGATGGAACGTTATGGTAAGACCCAAATTCTTTATCTGATGTTGCCAATCTTCATTCATTCCTTACTGATGGAACAGAGTCCCTAGCTACCTTATATGTCCTAGGTGGCCCCTATGGAAGAATATTCCTGAGCATTATCGAACCAAAGGAGGCTCTTCCCCCTGGAGACCATATCCAATTTGTAGTGAGAGACAAAGGTATGGGGAGTAGCCCATATTGCAGCTGCACAGATATCGTCCATGGATGCCCTTAAATGAAAAGCTATTTAAGTTGCCTCAGATCTGATGGAATGTGCTTTGATTTTGTCTGGTATAGGGGTTTTTCAATGTTGGTACACAAGTAGTATACAATCTCTTAGCCATTTGGACAGGGTTACTTTAGAGACAGCTTTCCCCAGTTTCAGGCCTGGAAAAGATACAAACAATTGGCTTGATTTGCGGATTTCCTTAGTTCTGTCTAGATAAAATCTGAATTGTCTATTCACATCCAAAAGATGGAGGCAATATTCTCCTTTGTTTGAGAAGTTAGGAAAGAACACAGATAAGGCAGTAGACTGGTTCACTGTGAAATCTGAAACAACTTTGGGTAGGAAAGAAGGATTTTTCCCAAGTGATGCTCTGTCCTTATGAAAGATTATACAAGGATGTTTAATACACAAGGCCTGAAGCTCGGAAATACATCTAGTTGAGGTAATGGCCGCAAGGAATAAGGCTTCCAGGATAAAAAATTTGATATTGCAGGTACCAGCAGGTTCAAAGGGAGGTTGCATTAAAGTTTGAAGAACTAAAGTGAGACTCCATGGTTCGGTGTGTTCCTTAATGGGTGGTCTAATATGAAATATCCCTTTTAGGAAGGTTTTGCAAAGACGATGGGAGATTAAAGATGAGCCCCTGAAACCATTATGGAAATTGGAAATGGCAGCTAAATGGACACAGACGGATGAAGCTGCAGCTCCTGCTTTGAAGAAATCACAAATAATCTAGAACTGTATTAACTGGAGCTGAATAAGGGTCAAGATTTCTTTGCTTGGCCCATAACAAGAATCTTTTCCACTTACTATGGTAAATTTTCCTGGTGGATAGTTTATGCGAAGCCAATATAATGTCACAGACCGGGGAAGAAAGATTATTCAGCCTGGCAATTACTGGAAGTGGAGAAACCAAGCTGTCAGCTTGAGATTGGCTAAGTTCGGCTGAGTCAACCTTTGGTGGTGAGAAATGAAATCCGGAGTTGGATCCAGGATCCATGGTCTGTCTAGTAGGTGAGGCCAAAGAAAGAGGAACCATACTTGGTGGGGCCAATAGGGTGCAATGAGGATCACTTTGCTTTTCCACTGGAGGGCTTTCTTCAGAAATTTTGGGATTAGGGGAAGAGGCGAGTAAGCATACAGAAGCCCTGTGGGCCAATCATGAACCAGAGTGCCCCTTGGGGACTCCCCCTGTGGGGGGATCGGGGCAGAGTAGTCGCTGCACTTATGATTTCTTGGGAAGGCAAAAAGGTCGCAGTAAGGCTAGCCCCAATGGCTGAAGATCTCCACCGTTATGCTTAAGTTGAGGGACCACTCATGAGGCAAAAGGACACATCTGCTCGGTTTGTCCGTAGTCACAATGGAATCCCCGGGAATGTGCATTGCGATCAGAAAGCTGTTGTAAGCTATCGCCCATTGTCACACTCTCATAGCCTCTCAATACAACGGGTAGGACTTGGTTCTCCCTTGTTTGTTGATGTACCAGACAACAGCCATGTTGTCTGATTGGATGACAATAGTTCAAGACAGAAGGACAGAGTGAAAAGCCTGCAACACCAGAAGCACTGCCCTCAGTTCTAGTACACGGATATGCAGGTTCGCCTCTATTAGGTGACCATGTACCTTGGACAGTCATTCCCTAAAAATGCCCCCCCCCCACCCTATCAGGGAAGCGTCCGTGATCACAATGGCTTTGGGTTGAGGAGAGGAAAAAGGATGAGTCCAAAGATCTGCATCTGGCTTCATCCACTACCAAAGGTCTTTTTTGCACTGTTGTGTTATCCACATTTGATAAGATAAAGGGTGATGATTCGGGTAATAGTGGGACAAAAGAAGCCACTGAAGGAGTCTCATGTATAACCTCGCGAATGGGACAATGGTGATAGCTGCAGCCACTGACCCCAGAAGTTGGAGACAGAGTATCACTCGGAGTTGAGCCCTTAGTCTTTGCAATCTGTGATCCGGAAGAGACACTTGTCAAGATTGGGTATTGAATACCGCTCCTATGAAGTCTAAATTCTGAGTAGGGGTTAGCTTGCTTTTCTTCCAATTTACAGAGATCCCAGGATTTTTGTCAATGTGAAGGTGTAGTCTACGGCTTTTTCCAGGAAAAATGCTTGGTGGGGGCAGTGAGGAGCTAATCATCTAATTATGGAAAAGTACAGTTGTGTACACTTACCATAAATGTAGATGCTCGAGTGTATTCATTGTTGCAGTCATCACATTTGGGTTATCTGCCTGCAGGTAGCCCTCAGCCGGCCTGAATACCAGAGTCTTGGGATTTCTGTGTCGGATGCTGTCGCTTCTTCCATGACATCAGGTTGTGAGGGGTATAAAAACATGCAGCTGACGCCATTACATCAGTTTTTCTTGCCCCAGATGTCAGGTGCCCCCACAATAGTAAGCAATTATATGGTGTGGAACACCCCCAGCAAAAAGCAAATACACATAGTATAAGATATGCCAAACCAAAAAAGGATAGGTGAAAGCAAAGACAATCAGGGGGCTGGAGGGAGGGTAACCAGGGCTGCAACAGTGAATACACTCGAACATCTACATTTATGGTAAGTGTACACAACTGTACCATGTTCTTCGTGTTTCACTGTTGCAGTCATCACATTTGGGTTGATTCCCAAACTAAAGAAGAGTGGAGGTAGATTAAGAAGCATTAGGGCTGACAATCAGGCTCTGTAAAACTGCTGTGGCAAATCCAGCTGTGGATTTAGAAAAGATAGGCAAGTGGTAATGCTTGGTGAAAGTGTGTACAGAGCTCCAGGTTGCAGCTTCCAGGATGCCCCTGGTAGGGACTCCTCTGAGAAATGCAGTAGAGGTAGATGTAGCCCTAGTTGAATCTGTTCTTATCCCCTGTGGGGCAGGTTTTCCATGGTGCTTGTAGCAGAAATGGATGCAGTGTGCTATCCATTCGGAGATGGTTTGCTTTGAAATGGCCTTGCCCTCTGCCCCTGCAGCAAAGCTGACTAGCAGCTGGTCATCAGATTTTCTGAGAGGCTTAGTCCTGTCCAAATAGAATCTAAGCTGTCTGCGCATGTCCACAGAATGCAGTATCCTTTCCCCTTTATTCTGAGGATTAGGGAAAAAAGTAGGTAAATGAATGGATTGGTTTAAAGCCACACTAGACACCACCTTGGGCATAAAAGATGGGTTAGTCCAGAGGGAAACCCTGTCCACATGGAAGATAATGAAAGGTTCCACTGCCTTAAGGGCCTGCAGTTCAGACACTCTTCTTGCTGAAGTGATGGCTAGAAGTAAAGCTGTTTTCCGAGAGGAATTTCAACTCTGCTGTAGCAGCTGGTTCAAAGGGGGGGAAGAGTACGTTTTTCCAATACAAAGTTAAGGTCTCAGGCTGGGGTGGGAGCTCTCCTGGGGGGGTCTTAAATTTTTGGCCGCTCTAAGGAACTGTTTTACCAGAGGATGAGAAGAGGGGTGGCTCAGTATTATAATGAGCTGAGATGGCTGAGGCATGAATCTTAACTGAAGAGAAGGATAGGCCCTTGTGGAGCATTTCTGTTAAGTAATCCAGGAACAGTATCTTTTCCACTTTTCTGAATAGGATTTTCTAGTGCTAGGCCTCCTTGCCTCAAGAATGACATCCAGCACTTGCTTACTGAGGGTTGCTCGAGGTGAGCTCAGGGGATTAGCAAGGCTGCAAGGTTAAGGGTTTGAAGCTGAGGGTGCAGAATCTGGCCCGCCTGCTGGGACAGCAGGGAAGGGGTCGAGGCAGGTGCCATGGTTGTAGCACTGTCAGTCTGCGCAAAAGAGGGTACCAGTGCTGGTATGGCCAGTCTGGTGCAATCAGGACTGTCCTTGGCTTGTCCTGTTTGATCTTTAGTAGAACCTTCGAGAGGAGAGGCAGAGGGGGAAAGGCACACACTGAGAGGCTTTCCTAGGTAAAGGACAGGGCATCCACTTTCCAAGCTTGATTGTGGGGAGTTCTGCTGCAGTATTTGTTCAACTGATAGTTCTGAGGGGAGGGCAAACAGGTCCATCTCTGGTATCTCCCCCATCTGTTCCTCAAAAACTTGAATACTTTGGGTTCCAGTTTCCATTCATGTGGACCCATGACATTTCTGCTTAAGTCGTCTGCCAATGAATTTAGTTTGCTGACTGGAATTGAGCTTGTAGGTGCACTTGGTTGCTCAAGGCTGTGTTCCACAGAGCCATGGCTAGTTTGCAGTGTGGGCGTAAATGGGTTCCCCCCTGTTATGTACCACATAACTGTGGTTTTGTCTGTCTTTACCAATAGCTGCCCTGGAAGAATAAGGTCTTTGAAGGCTGTCAGAGCATTCTGTACAGCTAACATTTTTTTGATCGATATGCAGGTGCATCTGCTTTGGGTTCCATTTGCCCTGAATGCACTGCCCTGCCATATGAGCCCCCATGCATAGTCTGATGTGTCTGTTGTTAAGGTTTGGGTGGCAGGGGGTAGAGTGAAAGGGAGTCCATTGTGGTTGCAGGCCTCTGCCCACCAAAGGAACTCTGCCCTTGACAAGGAATGATAGGAATTCTTGTTTCTAGGTCCTGAGAATGTTGACACCATAGACTTTTTAGATACCACTGATGTTTCCTCATATGCAATCTTGCATATGGAATTAACAGAACACAAGAGGCCATGAACCACAGAGCTTACAGTATTTTCCTTGTGGATAGCTGGGTTTTTGTGGCCAGTAGGTTCAAGTAGGTTGTCAAATAAATTTGTTTCTCTTGAGTGAGGAATGCCATCTGGGAAGTTGTGTTCAAGCTTGCTCCCAGGAATACAATCTGTTGGCAGGGTACTGTGATTTCTTTTCGATGATGGTGTACCCCAGTGAAGTTAGTCTCTTTACAAATGCCAGGTGCTGTAATAGCAAGTCCTGACTTGCCACTTGAATCAGGCAATCGTCCAAGTTTGGGTAAAATTGAATACTTCTCTGCCTGCAAAATGCAAAGGCTGGAGCTAGGCACTTTGTGAATACCTTGGGCACAGTAGATAAGCCAAAGAGAAGTGCAGAGAATGTACAGTTGTGTACACTTACCATAAATGTAGATGTTCGAGTGTCTTCACTGTTGCAGTCATCACTGTAGGGTTCTTCCTGCCGGCAGGCAGCCCTCGGTTGGCCAGAATCCCAAAGTCTGGGTCCGGCGTCGGCTGTTCAGTCATGCTCCCTGACGTCAGAGCACCAGGAGTACAACGCTGCCAGCCGACGCCATGTTCTCCAGTTTTTCTTGCCCCAGATGTCAGTTGCCCAAAAGTGAAGGCTAATAGTAAAACAAAAATGTAACATACAACAAACCCCATACCCTGTAGCAAATACACCTCAGAAGAAGGGTGAAGTAGGAAACCACACTAATGAAAGTATAAGAGGGGACAGGAGGGTGGGTAACCCAGACTGCAACAGTGAAGACACTCGAACATCTACATTTATGGTAAGTGTACACAACTGTACTATGTTCATCGTGTTTCACTGTTGCAGTCATCACTGTAGGGTTGAATCCCAAAGCTGAGATAAAGGGTGGTGGTTATAGAGTAGAAGGGGCGGCTAGAAGGCCCTGCAAGACTGCAGAAGCAAAGCCTGCCCTAGACTTAGAGTAAAGAGGGAGATTATAGTGCTTAGAGAAAGTATGCACTGAACTCCAAAGTTGCAGCTTCCAAAATATCTTTGGTAGGTACTCCCCTGAGAAAGGCAGCTGAAGTAGCAGTGGCTCTGGTAGAGTCCTATTTTTTCCTGGGATTTGCTTTCCATGATGAGTAACAAAACCTGATTCCATGAGCAATCCATTTAGAAATGGTCTGTTTTGAAATAGCTTTGCCTTGGGAATTTGTTGCATAAGAAACAAACAGTTGTTCTGTTTTCCTGATATCCTTGGTTCTGTCCAGGTAAAAACGAAGTTGCCTGTATACATCCAAGGAATGCAAGATCCTTTCCCCCTTATTTTATGGATTAGTGAAAAAAGTTGTCAGGTGAATAGTTTGATTTAAAGCCACTTTGGAAACCACTTTAGGCATGAAAGTAGGATTAGTCCTTAAAGACACCCTATCTTGATGAAAAATAATATAAGGTTCAACAGCCATGAGTGCTTGTAACTCCGAGACTCTCCTGGCTGAAGTCAAAGCCAGTAGGATAGCTGTCTTCCATGATAAATACTTAATATCAGAAGTGGCAGCAGGCTCAAAAGGCGGCTGAGTGAGTTTTTCCAGAACATAGTTGAGGTCCCAGGCAGGTATGGGTGGTGTCCTAGGGGGCCTTAAATTCTTTGCTCCTCTGCGATATTGTTTCAGAAGTGGATGCGAAATGATTGGAGGATCTGTATTGTAATGTGCAGAGATAGCTGCGGCATGTATTTTTATGGAGGAGAAGGATAAACCCTTATGTAGCATGTCTGTCAGGTAATGTAAAATCAATGGGATATTAGGAATGAGAGGATCTGAATCCTGAGCATGCATCCAGGTGCAAAATCTCTTCCATTTACCTGCATAAGATTTTCTAGCGCTAGGCCGTCTGGCTTCTAAGATGACATCCATGACCTGTTTGAGAACGGTAGGATTAATCATAGACCCTGAATATGCCAGGCTGTGAGTTTTGATATGAGAGTGCAGAACCTGGCCCTGGTGTTGGGACAAAAGATTTGGAATCTGAGGTAGAATCCAAGGAGGCTCCTGGGATAGATTCATCAGTGCTGAGTACCAAAATTGACAAGGCCAATTTGGGGCCAGTAAAATCATCTTGGGTTTGTCCTGCTTGATCTTTAATAACACCCGTGGAAGAAGAGGTAGTGGAGGAAAGGCATACCCCGAGAGGTTCCTCCAACTGAATGAGAGAGCATCCACTTTCCATGCTAGTTTGTGAAATGTCCTTGTGAAAAAAATCTGTAACTGGTGCTTGAGGGGGGATGCAAACAGATCTATGTCCAGGCAGCCCCAGGCTTCTGTAATTATCTTGAATATTTGGGTGTCTAACATCCACTTGTGTGGGTCTGACAGGTTCCTGCTCAGGCTGTCTGCCAGAATATTTTGTTTCCCTGGTAGGAACTGAGCTTGTAGATCCACTTTGCAAGCTAGAGCTGTGCTCCATAGAGTCATGGCTAGTCTGCAAAGGGGGTAGGAGTGTGAACCCCCTTGCTTGTTTATGTACCACATAACTGTGGTGTTGTCTGTCCATATCAGTAGTTGTCCTGGCTATAGAAGATCCCTGAAAGCCAAGAGGGCATTCTGTACAGCTAACATCTCTTTTAAATTGATATGTAGGTGCTTCTGATCCTCTGTCCAAAAACCTTGCAGGCCTTTCCCCTGCAAGTGGGCTCCCCACGCGTAATCCGAAGCGTCCGTGGTTAACACTTGGCTGGCTGGAGGCAAACTGAAGGCTTTCCCTTTGTTGTGAAGACATGCCATGGTCCACCAATGGAATTCCTTTTGTAGGCAAGGCAAGACAGCAACCTGTGTGTCTAGGCTGTGGCAATGCTGGGACCATACACTTTTTAGGTACCATTGTATTTTTCTCATATGTAGTCTTGCATATGGTATGAGAAGGATGCAGGAGGCCATGTAACCCAAAGCCTGCAGGAATTTCCTTGCAGTTAGCTGAGACATTAACGCCAAGGTTTTGAAAGTTGAAGCCAGCTGTAGTTGTTTTTCAGATGTCAGGAATGCCATATGGGTTGTTGTGTTTAGAAGAGCACCCAGAAAAGTTATCTGTTGTGTGGGTGTCAAATTTGACTTTTTTATATTCACAGTGAATCTCAGGTACTTGAGTAGATTTTGAACAAATTCCAGGTGCTGGAGTAAGGCATCCTTGCTGTCTGCTTGAATGAGGCAGTCGTCCAGATAAGGTAAATTTGAATTCCCTTGAGTCTGCAATAAGCTACTACTGGTGCCAGGCACTTGGTGAAGACCCTGGGCGCAGTAGACAAGCCAAAGGGCAGCACAGAGAATTGGTAATGTTTCGAGCCGGCCTTGAACCTGAGGTATTTTCTGCACTCCTGTCTGATAGGGATGTGTAGGTAAGCCTCCTTTAAATCCAATGTCACCATCCATGCATTTTTGCTCAACATTGGCTGGAGCTGCTGCAAAGTAAGCATCTTGAACTTTGGTATCTCCAGGAAAGTATTTAAGACTGACAGATCCAGGATGGGTCTCCATGAATTTTGTTTTCTGGGAACTAGAAAGGGCCTTGAGTAAAAGCCTTGCCCCATCTCTGATTGTGGAACCAGTTCTATGGCCCTCATAGCCATGAGGGATCCCACCTGGTTTAATGCCTCTGCCCATTGGTGTTTTGGTAGGTCTGGCCATCCGTTTGGTCTTGGCAAGGTATGAAAGTGGAATTTGTAACCTCGTGAAACTACATCCAGAACCCACTTGTCTTGGGTTATGCAAGTCCAATTTTGTTGAAAGAGAGAGAGTTTTCCTCCTAGAGGGGCTTCCAGGAGAGAGGTTCCTGGAGCCATGCAGGGGGAGTCATTGAGCCTGTTTTCTATAAGATTGAGGTCTGTCCTCTCCACCCCTGGGGGTGGAAGCACTCCACTGTCTAGGTCTGTAAGAGGTCTGTGCTTGGGCCCTCCCTCTGGAGCGCCTATATCTACCCCTCTGAGGCCTGTCCGAGCTGGGAAAGGACCAGTTTTTAGTTGGCCAATTTTTGCTAAATCTTGGGGGCTGAACTTGTAAGAAATCCTTAACCGTTTGCATGGATTTTGCCTTATCCTCCATTTTCTTTATCACCTCTTCAGCCTTAGACCCAAACAAAACATTATGCTGAACAGGAGTAACAAACTTGTTCAGAACACAGATCTAAAATTGGCCTCCAGTCCCCTGCCTTTTTTGGCACTAAAAATAATCCTGAGTAGAATCCAGATCCTATTTGGTCTGGTGGGACTGTTTGGATGACTCTTTTTTGACACAGTTTATTTATCTCTATGGCTGCTGATTCCCTTTGACTGGGTGGAATGTCGGGAATGTTTTTGTGGATTGAGAAAGAGTTCAGTGGGTTTTGTAGCCTCTGGTGATTATCCTCTGCATCCAAGAATCTGTGGTTATGCAATGCCAGGCTATTTGGTGCAGGAAAAACGTCCCCCCACTGCTTCCAGAGGAAAGCAATTGGGCCACTCTTCAGGAGCACTGATAGGACTGTCCAAAAAAAGAATCTCTGGACCCCTGATTACGCGGTCCTCCTCTGCCTCTGTAGGGGCATCTTCCACTAGAGTTACCCCCTCTGCCTCTGGGGGAGAACTCGCCATGTGTGTCACGAAAAGGACCCTAAGACTTTTTGAGCCACATTTTCCCACTGCGCTGGTTCCTTCAATAAGGATGCTGGGGGGGTGGGGGTGGGGGGAGGGACGTACACCTAGGGCAAACAGGGTTTTTCCGTCCTTCTCACACCTGGCTAACATGTCCTTCACTTTAGGGCCAAATAGGGATGATAGTTCCACAGGAGTGTTAAGGAAGGAAGACTTAAAGGGGTCTGAGAAATCACAGAGGCGCATCCAGGCACGGCATCTCATGATTATGCCTGAACCCGCAGTTCTAGCTGCCCATTCAGTTACATATGATATTAACCACATGGATGAGTTAGATATGGATTCCAGGGTTGCTAGCTGTGAGGCAACCTTGTCGCATTCCTCATCAGACACTTGTCCTGCTAAGGTTCCAGAGAGTTCAGAGACTAGATCTCTTTGGAGCCTAGTGAAAAGTGCCAGGTAGTTCAAGGACCTAATAACGAAGGTCGATGACGCAAGCACTCGCTTCCTTAGTTTGTCCATTGCCCAGGACTCCCTGTTAGGTGAGTGGACCATATGGCTCAACTCTGCAAGCTCTTTTTCCGTGGCTGCAGCCACCACCATGGCGTCCACTGGGAGACCCTTAGACCAGTGCGAATTATCTTCCAGGGGTGATAACATTTTTTCTGGTCTCTCTGGGATAGATTCAATGGTGTCAGGATTCTTCCAAGCCCTCTGCACTATGAGCTGTATCAGTTTGTCTGTAGGTCGGGACACTCAAGAGGTAGAGGGTCGAGCACGAAAAGCTGGCAGGAAGACCAACTCCTCAGACGAAGGATTGGTGGACTTTAAATCACCCCTCTGTATTAGGATTTCAAGGATGTCTCCAAAGGAGACCTCTTCAGGGGATGACCGTGGGGACCCTTCCTCTTCATCGAAGTCCATGTCCTCAGTGAGAGACTCCTCGGGGGAGTCAATGTGCTTCCTTTTGCATGATTTCTTCTTAGGTCCTTCTTCAGGGGGAGTTTCTATAGGGGACTCAGAAGAAGGGGCACCCTGCAATAGGGTCTCCTGAGGCTCTTGTGCTCGATGTCCCATAACGGTGGCTTGTGTCAGTTGTGGTGGAGAGGGAAAAGTAAATGGGTAGTCCAACGTTGACAGTTTGCCAGCAGTGGCAAGTGCCCTCTCCATCGCCTGGAATGCAGGCTCACCTGAGGGATGATGGCAGCCCAGAACAGAGAACAACAACCTCAGAACCGGGGTCACACCCCACGCCAGTGGACCCGTCCCCAGGGATGGAGTCTCAAGAGAAGCTGAACCGAAGGCCAAAGGGATGACTCCGAAACCATGGTTAGATCCACCAGTGGGACCGTAGTCATGGGTACCGTAATGGACGTTGGTTCCAGGGTCTTAGATGCCTGCTCTAAGGTCGAAAAAGGAGAGTAAGCCGGAATCCTTGGAGAAGTACCCCCAACTGCCAAAGGAATGGGGGTTTTGGATGGAGTAGTTATCCCTCTAGCCATAAGCAACTGATCAACAAGACGCACCACATCAAGTTCAGAGTGGCTCCTGGTTGATCTAATAGAAATTTCTGATGGTGACCCAGAAAAGGATCCACCTTTAGAGAATATCGGGTCCAAGGTTCCAATGGCAACAAAGTCTGTTTTTCTGGGCTAGGAAAGGCTGTAGACGGTGCTGTGGTTGGTGCTGACATTAAATCACTAGATGGCACCAAGGGAGATAAAATCTGTAGATGCATACACGGTGTGGTAGTACTTGGTGCCGAAATGTTAATCGGTGCTGACGGCACAACTTTAGCAGTTGGTACCATAGCAGGTACTGTAACAGTCATTGCCAGTGCAGTAGTCACTTTCAAATGCTTAGTCTTTAGTTCCTCTGACTTTTCACCAGGTGAAGAAGGAACTGAGCGTGATCTCTTTTTATGTGATTTGCTTAGAGAGGGTGAACCCTCAGCTGCAGAGATAGCCTCTGAAAAAGACTGTTTTAGAAGGCCTTTCAGGATGAGTTTGTTTCATCACTCATTGAGGGTTCTAGAACTGAACCCAGGACAAATATCACAGGGATGATGAGCAGATAAATGAGATACATTTAAGCAATATACACAAGATGTGTCTATATCAGAATTCGGCATTTTGTGACCACACTAGTCACACTGTTTAAAATCAGATGCTCCCTTTTTTTTCTGACATGTAAGATAGATAAAAGCTTTTTTTTTTTAAAGAACTAGAGGAAGGAGGGGAAATGCCAACAATGGTAATAGAGGGAGAGGAGATACCAACAATGGCATAAGAAAAGGTACCTTAAAAAGGTAAGAAAAGCAGTAAAGGAAGTAGAAGAGACTGTCCAAGAAAGAGGGTAAACTAGCAACTAAAAAGGAAGTTGAAAGGGTTTTCAAAAGTTAGACATTTTTAATTATTTACCTAAGCTTAGTCGAGAGCTGGCTTCACACAGCTTTGCAGCAATGCGGCAAATTAGATAACTGGGAGAAGAGCACTATGGGAAAAGCTTAGCTCGAGAGTTTTTGGGTGCCGCGAGCATGGTATAAGGCCGACTCGGTTTTGAGGACGGAACTGACACCCATCAGTAATGAATGAATGAAGATTAACAACTTCAGATGGTATGTTTGGCGCAAAAACAACACTTCGCATCACCAAAAGAACACCATCTCCACGGTGAAGCATGGTGGTGGCAGTATCATGCTTTGGAGTTGGTTTTCTTCAGCTGGAACTGGGACTTTAGTCAAGGTGGAGGGAATTATACAACAGTAGAACCAAAAGAAGCCCTGGACATAAACTGAATGCTCAGCTTATAACGACACACACAGGTAAGATGGCCCAACAAAGTAGCAGCCGCACAGCTGTCATCCACAGGTACTCTAGAGCAAAACGCTGTAGAAGTAGCTACAGCTCAAGCTGAATGGCCTTCTAGGCTTTTATGAAAGATTCTTGCCTCTTAGAGAATACGCAAACACAATACAATCTGACAACTGCTTGGGTAAAGTTACTTTAGACACAGGTGAACAGAGCCTGGATTTTGAAAAGGAAACAATTGGTTAGATTTTCTAAAGAATTTGGTGCAGTCAAGATAAAACCGTAGCTGCCTATGCATGTCAAAACAATGCAGAAGGCAGTCACCTTTGCTGGAGGAATTGGGAAAGAACATTGGAAGATGAATGGAACTGTGAAGGTTATTCGCTGAAGCTACCATAGGTAAAAAGGGAGGAGTTGTGCAGAGAGACACACTGTCCTTACGAAAAAACAAATTAGGTGGAGAAGAATAAAGTGATTGCAATTCTGAAACCCTTTTGGTTGAGGTAATCACCACCAAAAAAACAAAGTTTTCCAGGACAAATGCTTCATATCCAAGGAGGCTGAAGGTTCAAAGGGGGCCAGTCAAAACCTGAAGAACAAAGGGTATATCCCAGGAAGGCACCAAATCCCGTACTGGAGGACGAAGAAAAGCACCCTTGAAAAAGGTCCTGGAAATCTTAAGAAAAGCCAAGGACATGTCACCTCTGCCAATATGAAAGCTTGAAATGGCTGCTAACTAAACCTTGATAGTAGAAAAGCTGGAGCCTGAACTGAACAGCTCAACTAGAAAATCAAAAACCAACTCCAAGGGGGCAATGAAGGGATCGAGTCCCTGAGCATCCACCCACAAAACTAATCTTCTCCATTAATTGTTGTACACTTTCCTAGTGGAGTCTCGCTGAGAGGATGACAATATATGAACAACTGCCTACAAACCCCTGGGATTCCTGGCCATCAAAGGAACTGGAAGAACCAGACAGATCAGCTTGAGGTACTGAAGATTGGGTGGATCCAGCCCAAGGAGGGTGTTTCAGAACAAGCCACAGGAAGGGAAACCACACTTGATGAGGTCAAAATTGGGCAATGAGGATCACAGAAGCTCTGCAATGATCTGCTCTCTGAAGAAACTTCACTACGAGGGGAAATGGGGGATAAGCGTGAAGGAGACCCGGAGGCCAAGCAAATGTCAGAGCATCCCTGGGTGCCTGTGTCGGAGGGGAACAAGGGCATAATAACTGTCACACACGGTGTTGGACAGGGGCACAAACAGGTCGCAACACAGAGTGCTTCAGTGCTAAAAAATCCAAGCCTCTACCTCCGGATTCAGGGACCACTCATGGGACAAAAGAATGTTTGTACTGAGACTGTCTGCTAGAATGCTGGACTTCTCCAGGATATGTGTTGTCACCAGAAACCAATGACAGCAGATCGTTCCACTGCCAGACCTTCATAGCCTCTCGATAAAGAGGGCAAGAATGCATTCCTGTCTGTTGATGCATTACTGAAA
This sequence comes from Protopterus annectens, assembly GCF_019279795.1. Lineage (NCBI taxonomy): Eukaryota > Metazoa > Chordata > Ceratodontiformes > Protopteridae > Protopterus > Protopterus annectens. The sequence continues at coordinate 1,149,488,752 of NC_056741.1, read as the reverse complement.
TGTTGTTCATCTGAATCGCTATCGCACCCTTGAGGAGAATGGCCTGAAAACCTTGCAATGCTAGGAAGACCACACTCATCTCCACAGCAGTGATGTGAATGTGAGCCTCTGTGGAAGACCAGGATCCTTGAACAGTCCTCCCTTTCAAATGCACGCCCCCCCAACCCAGAAGGGAGGCATCCATGGTGACCGCGGCCGAAGGACAACGAATTACAAAAGGTCCTTCCCGTAGTACTTACAGAGACTGTAACCACTACTGAATCAGTTTGTGACGCACACTTATCAGCCGAATCAGGAAATCCAAAGGATGGATAAGGAGTGACCACTGTAGAACCATTGTCCATTGCAGTGTCCGCATATGATACCCGGCCAGAGGAACTAGACTTACTGACGCTGCCATTGCAAACACTGACAAGGCCTGAGCTCAAAGACTGGGAACTCTGGAGGATGGGAACTTGGCGATCTGATGGACTGTGTCCACATAACACCCTATGAACTCTGACTTGTGCAGGCTGAAGGCTCAATTTGGGGTAGTTTACTGTGATCCTAATTTTTCACATAGTTGGATCAAGGAGTCCCTGGCCACTATCAACAAAGCCTTCATGGGGGCAGTGAGGAGCAAATCAAGGTAAGAAAACTCTGAAAACCCTGCAGCCAGAGGCCAGGCTGCAACCACCGCCATGCATCTGGTAAACACTGTTGGGGGGGGGGGGTAATTGGCTCCCAGCATAGCAAAGGAATCTCCACGAATGCCAATTTATCAAACCCTTTCTCTCATGAGGCCTGTCTGGGGGGGGGGGGGGGTGTGTGCAAGAACTGTTCAGCTTCTGAGGTATTGGTTCTACTGTATCAGGCTCCTTCCACGCCTTCCAAGATGCCAGATCTAAGATAGCATCCCGAGAGGGCACCATCCAGGGTGTGGATGGGTCTACATCAAAGGCCTCCAGGAAGATGGACTCCTCCAGAGAGAGAGATGTTAGTGGTCCAGCCCCCACAATGGCAAAGCAGCTTCAACAACTCGTCAAAAGAGGAGTCATCATTGGGGAACTGGGGGAACCCTATCCTTCCTCGATGTCTGTATCCTCGGTGAAGGATTCTTCCTGAGAATCCAAGTGATTCCTCTTGTACTGCCTCTTCCCTGAAGCTTTCTACTCCAACAAAGCAGGAGAAGGGGAAGAGTAGGGTAACCCCTCCAAGGGGGCAGACTACAGGCCCATTGATGCAGGCTGTCCAGGAGCAGCCTGAGGACTGGTCCATGGCACAGATGGAAAATGGGAGACTAGCTGGAAATATTCGACACTTCTCTCTGACCAAGAAAATCCTCTCTACAACATCGAAGGCCAAGGCAGGCCTCCCTGATCTGATGGCCCCAGAACCTGAAGGCACTGAAGACAACCCCAAACCTGAAGGCACAGTGCCCAGAAAACAATGCTGAGACCAGAGCCAAGGTATCTAATGCTGAGGCTCTGAAGGTGGGTGACGAACCAGAGACCAGTACCATCAACCCCAAAACTCAGGCCCTTGGAGCTGTGGTGTTGAGACTGATCGGCCCAGAACAGTTTGGACTCAATTCTACTAAGGAACATAACAGATCCGAAGCATACTAGGCTGCTGGATCTGATCCAGAGGGTAGAAACTCCACTGGTTCCGAAGAACTTGGATCTAAGGGGGCCAAGGGAGGAAATCCGAAAGACAGAACCAAGGGTCCCAGAGTCTGTGTCAGACCCAAGGGGATGTGGACTAATTGCATCTGTGCCTGCAAAAAGGATTGCATCAGCTGCTTCAGTTCTGATTGACACTGCTCACTGACCTGGATGTCCAGACAGACACTGAAGATGACTTCTAAGGTCGGTGCGAAGACTAACCCACATGCAGGATCTGAGTCGGAGAGGCTCAGAGCCAAGGTGGAGAAAGGCAGGACTCTTGTGAGCAAGGAAGAGTACCCAGGGAAAGGGGGGGGAAACTACTCTACCCAAAGGTGTCCTTTTAATCAGAAATGGACTGGGAATACTTGTAACTGATGAAGTTTTCTTTGAGGCTTTGGTGCCGAATGTGATTCAAGCCGGTGCCAAGGAACTCAGGAAGACAGAAAGCTGAGAGACCTTAAACCCAGAGAACCCAAGGGAGCCATCCCTGAGGTGGAAGCAGAGAACCTTCTGCTCTCCCTATGGGAGTGCCTGTTGTCTCTCACCAATCTTCTCAGACCTGGTCTTGGAATCCAGGGGAGAAGCCTCAGAACTGACAGAAGGGCTAGAATGCAAAAGACCCTTAAGGGAGAGTTTAGCCTTGCACTCATTCAAGGCCCAAGAACCAAAGCTCTTTCAAATATAACACTAAGAGTCTAAGGGTTCTGTTCTCAAGCAATACACACACTTACTAAAGCAAGCATCTTGAGAGGGCAGTTTTTTTTTTTGAAACACCTTTATTGAATCATCACTTGTGACACAGGCAAATTTACATTTATACAAAAGTAATCAAATTGTACTAAATTAACTTTAACAAACATTATACTTAACAGATACTGATATATACCATATAACCTAAGCAACATTACATAAATTATTCAATTCCTGTCCCTTTTTTTAAAGAAACATCTTTATTAAACCATCACTTATGGCATCAGCAAACATACATTTATATAAATGAAAATGGACCACACCAACACAATCCTAGTTGCAAGCATTTTACATCACAAACCATATTGACACGTTCCCAGTTGCAAATATTATACAGCTCTTATAATTTACCCAATCATTTTCAGTCAAACATTACATAGCTTATTTAAGTCCTGCCTTCTTTTAAACCTCATTTCTCCCCTGTATGTATTGTTCCCACAATTCCCATTTTTTTCCTTTGTAGTTTGCTCCTACCCTTTTGTAAAGATCACAGTTACGGTTGTTTTATCTCTGTTACTATATTAAGTACTTATAATATAATTGGTTTAGACTTTGATTTCCATTTTCTAGTAATTGCTTTTTTGGCAGATACCATAATTACACACAAGGCCTTACCATGTCTAGGCAATTCCAATTCTGTATCATAGCTCAGAAAAATCATCTCCCTAGTCACACCAATCCACCCACCCAACATCTCTGACACTGCATCTTGCAGGGAATCCTTAAAGTCCGCCAACCCACCACACTACCAAAAATATGTTCTCAAGTACCTCTTCTTTCTTCCCTGTCACACCTCCAACATTTGCTGTCTACCTTAGGAAAAATTCTCTGGAGTCTACATGGGTATAAAAATATCTATGTAAACATTTCTAAGCAAAAATCCTAAATCTTCTAGATTTTGCTGCATATCTGGCAGACATACATATATCCTCCCATTGTTTCTTTGTGAACTACTCATCCAATCTGCTTGATTCTTATAGTTATCATGCAATATTTTATATGCTCTACTAATTATTCCTGTTTTAATGGCAGCTTTTGCTCTAGATTCTGCTAAAAACTCTACTAGTGCTGGTCTTTTGTTTAAGACCCCGTATTTATTTCACTTTGCCTATACTCTTATATCAGTCCTTGACAGGGAAGGCAATCCTCTAACCTGCAGTCCAAATAAATTCTTGGCCTCTTCCCATTCTATTACCTTTCCCTCTCTGGTTATTTGCTCCAAATACCTTGGTTCCTTTTTTCAGTTTTCTCCAATAAATTCTAGCCCCCTCTTGCCTGTTGTCTCATTCCCTAATTGCAAGTCATCCCTATCAGCAGAATCTTTCCCCATTCCCATGCTGGCTTAGTTCTTACAATACTTTCTGCTACTTTATGGATACAATATTTTGCATTACTTTTTGAGCCGGTGGAACCAACTCTCGAGCTTTTAGAGTGGCCGAGTCAGAGCCGAGGTCGGCTCCGAACCCATCCAGCAAGAATGAAGGTGAGATTGACAACTTAACATACAATATTTTGCATTACTTTTTTTTCTCATTAAAAGCCTGCATCCAAAATTCCAATCTCTCAAAGGCCTGCACCCAAAATCTCAGTCTCTCCTTGTTTATTGAGCTTCCCCTGTTTCAGCATCATTCCTTTCTACTTAAAAGTATAGTTTTTCTGCTTGTGCTATGTATAGAAGCCTTAACTGTGTAGCTTTAAAATGCCCCTTCAAATTGGATAATCCCAATCTGCTCTGTTCTACTGGAAAAATCAGTTTATCCCACTTGACTCTTGCCATCTTCCCCTCTAGATTAAGTCCTTCAGCTCTTAACTGCTATCCACAACTTCTCCTCTGGCTGATAAAAATATGCCTGACCTGTGTATAAGACTAAAGGGACTACAAACATTTTGACTGCTTGTACCTTACTATCCATACAACAAAGCTTCCATTTTCTGAGCTTTTGTATTATATTTTGTTTAGTCTCTACCCACATATCCTTAGCTGCCACACCAGAATAGTTTTTAATCCATACTCCTAAATATTTATTTTTATCACGTCCCCATAAATATGGATATTGCTGAACCAATTTGTGTATGGGTACATAATTTACCACAATTGCTTTTTGTTTTAGCTTCATTAATTTTGTACCCCGAAAAGATATGAAACTGTCTCAAAATGTTCCACAACACTATAATGTCTCTTTCTGGTTTTGTCAGGTATAAAATAATATCATTTGCAAACAGAGACCGCTTTTCTTGACTACCATACCAATTATATCCTTGAATTTCCGAGTCCCTTATTTTCTTTACCAGCGGTTCTAAATATAATGCAAATAAAGGGGAAATAAGACACCCCTGCATGGCTCCTCTGCTCAAGCAGAAATTATCAGAGAGGACCCCACCCACTTTAACTTTCACCTCTGATCCTTCATATATCCTCCTAATCAACCTTATAATTTTTTCACAAAATGCAAATGCTTTCATTGCCTTGCTCAAAGTCCCAGCTTACTGTCAAATGATTTCTCTGCATCAAGACCCACCAACAGCAGTGGTATCTTCCTTACATTCTGTTTCCCTCTGGATCATCAGTGTTCTGATAATGTTGTCAAATGTTTGCCTCCCCTCCACAAAACCCCACTGATCCATATCTATCAATTTTGGTATTACTTTTGCCATTCCTTTGGCTATTATAGACATGAACATTTTATAATCATGGTTTAGTACTGAAATGGGCCTGTATGAAGCTGGGTCTAATGGATCTTTACCCTCTTTAGGTATTACAACTACCACTGCTTTCTTCCAAGATGTTGGCACTTCTCCTCCTCTTAAAATACTGTTAAATAAAACCTTCCAGATATGTATCAGTCTTTTCCCTCCTAGCTTCTAAACTTCCACAGAAATGCCATCTAGTCCTGGGGACTTTCCTGTAGATTGGTTATACATCACAATTTTCATCTCCTCCTATCCTAACCATTAGTAACTGAGCCTCATCTACCTCTAACCTTGGCATACTTAATTATTCCATAAACATTTCCATTTGTATACTTTCTTGATTTCCCATATTTCTTTGCTTTATACAGACTTTCATAGAATTTCCAAAATATTTCTAATACCTCTACAGCATCTCTTATTGCCTTCATTGTTATAGGCTCCCTAAACTTGGCGACAGCCCTTTCTACTTTCTGTTGCTTGAGTTGTTGTGCTAAAAGTTTTTGTGCTCTACTTTTATTATCAAAAACAGTTGCCTAACAGCAATCTTTCTAAACTCATGCACATTATCGAGGTAATCTTTTATGTTCGGCTTAGCATTCTGCAGTTGATCCTCTTCTTGTTCTGTGAGATTCAACCTATTCTGCAATACTTTAACATTTGTCAGTCCCACTAAATACTTCTTGTTACTTTTTAACCATAGCGCCCTTTCTTTTATTTCCACCCTGTTATTAAACTCCACCTTAATTTTATCCCACTCAATAGCTATATTTTCATAAGACATTTCTATCCTCTAAAATAGCTCCTGAATGATCTTCACTGCCCATTCCTTAAATTCATCTCCTTTCAACAGATTGGTTGGAAAGCGCCAGTGTCTCATTTTTATTTCATTACTCTGTGTTTTTATTTTAGTTATTACTGGCGCATGATCTGAAATAGTTATTAGGTATGCATCAAGACTTCAATTAAATCCCTATGTTCCTGTGAAATTTAAATTCTGTCTACCCTAACCCAGTTTTTATATCTTGGGGAATAATATGTAAACTCACTCCAAACTTCTGTTTCTGAATTCATATCTTCCATGCCAAATATTTTCATATATTTCTTCAAAAATCTACCCTCCTTTGTTATACTTTCCTTTCTGGCCCCTCCAGACACATCTTCACTGTTGCAAATCACATTCCAGTCCCCACCTATAAGTAATATTCCTTAATGAAAACTGATTTATCCCAGAATTTTCTTAAGCTCCATTATAGCAGTTTTAGGTGGAATATAAATACATGCCAGTGTAATCCTCCTCCCCTTGCCAGTAGCCCCTTAGCACTACAGATCTGCTACTATTATCTTTTTTATCCTCTTCCATCACTATTGGAGCAATTAATACAAGTGCTCCTCGTTTCCTTTGTTCCAGGTATTCTGCTGAATAACCATCGTGAAAACCTTTCTTCATCAATCTCACATGTTCAGTTCTTTCTAAATGCGTCTCCAGTAACATAGCTATTTGCATTCTATATTTTTAATGCAGTTCACTACTCTTTCTTTTTATTTATTTTTATTTATTTTACATTTGTTTACCAGGAGTGTCCACTAGGCCGGCGAGAGCCCATTTTCAGTGGAGGCCTGGGGAGAAAAGCTCCAACTAGACATTTATTAAACAAATAATCAAAAAAAGAAGTTATGTACCTACCATAACGTTCCATGTTAGTTGTCCTTCATCTCGCCTTCCTTCTTGCTGGATGGGTCCAGAGCTGATCCTCGGTTCTTACTCTGCCACTTTCTATAGCTCGAGAGCTCTTTACTGGCTCGAGGCTACCCCTTATCCCTGAATGCCTAGCGTCAGCTACCCAGATCTCGTTTGAGATAGCTCACACTAGACATAATCATATAAGATAATCCATTATTATTAAACCTGGATATACAGTAAATTGTCATGGTTTGCTTGGGAAGCAACTAATAACAAAACAAGTTAGCCAGTGAAACCATTGAAAAAACTCCTCTCAATCCTCGTGGAAAGGGGAAGGAGGGAGGGACGCAAGAAGGAAGGCGAGATGAAGGACAACTAACATGGAACGTTATGGTAGGTACATAACTTCTTTATGTTAAGTTGTCCAATCTTGCCTTTGTTCTTGCTGGATGGGACAGCATCCCTAGCACCTCAATCCTGGGTGGCTCACTGGAACAGACTCTTCAGAACCATGGAACCAAAGGAAGCCCTGCCCCGGGAGACCACAACTACTTTGTAATGAGAAATAAATGTTTGAGGATCTGCCCAAGTAGCTGCTGCACAAATTGAATCTATAGACAATCTAGATTGAAATGCTAACGAAGTAGCTACTGACCTGGTTGAATGGCCTTTGGGTTTTGCTGAAGATCTTTTTGTCACAAATGGTAGGTACAGGCAATGGTGTCTGATAGTAATTTTGACAAGGTTACTTTAGAAACTGGAAGGTCTTGTTTGTTGTTAGCAAATGAAAAGAACATATGATCTGATTTTCTCATCTCTTTAGTTCTATGGAGAGAGAAACACAGTTGTCTATGCACATCCAATTGGTGTAATCTGTATTCTGCCTTGTTGGAATGATTAGGGAAAAAGACAGGAAGTTCAATGAATTGATTCAAATTGTGTTCCGAACAAACTTTAGGTAAAAAAGATGGGTTGGTTCTCAGAGAATTGTGAAAAACTAGGTATGGAGGGCGAACACATAGGGCATTCCAAAGACATGCATCTGGAGAATTTCTCCCCGGGCCTCTGCTGAAAACAGGCTCTGTGGAACCTAGTTGGACTTTCCCGGTCAACAAATGTTAAATAAAATTAAAAAAAAAAAAAAAGGAGTTCTGAAACACGTCTGGCAGAAGTGATAGCAACTAGAAGAGAGTTTTCCAAGAGAGAAATTTCAAAGAACATGATGCTGCTGGTTCAAAGGGTGAAAGTATCAAGGAGGCCAGAACCAAATTGAGATCCCAAGGTGGAAGGGGCTCTTTCACTGGGGGTCTAAGTAGAGATGTATTTCTCATGAAGGCCTTACAGAGGAGTTTGAGAGACATTATGCTCGAGTTAGAAACTCCGATGTGAACATTTGAAATGGCAGCTTGTACTCTGATGGTAGCAGCAGCTGCACCAGTTTGAAACAGTTCTGCTAAGAAATCCAAAATCTCATGTACAGGAGATGTAATAGGATCTAAATTCATGGATTCTGCCCAGTAACAGAATCTTTTCCATTTGCTAACATAAACTTTCCTTGTAGTTGTTTTATGGGAGGAAATATCACACACTGCTGGGGAAATATTGGGGAGCCTGACTAAGATTGGAAGTGGAGTAACCGAGCTGTGAGCTTGAGAGATTGGAGGGATTGGTGTAGCCCACCTAAATGATGAATCAAGAGGTCCGGTACTGTGTCCAGAATCCAAGGCTGGGCTAGAAGGTGGGGGTGAAAGATCAGAAACCAAATCGGTCGAGGCCAATAGGGGGCAATGAGGATCATTGTGCAACCCAATGATTTTGCTTTCTAAATGACTTTTGGAATTAGGGGGAAGGGGGAAATGCATAAAGGAGTCCCTGAGGCCAATCGTGGACTACAGTGTCTCTGGGTGTCTGACCTGGAGGAGGAACAAGGGAGAAGTAGCTGCTGCATTTGTTGTTGAGGGGAGAGGCAAAGAGATCGCAGCAAGGCTGGTCCCATTTGCAGAAAATAAGATCCACAATTTCCTGTTTCAGAGACCACTTGTGAGGCATGAGGATAGCCCTGCTGAGCCTGTCTGCTATTACATTGGATTTCCCAGGGATATGTATTGCTGTCAGAAAACATTGGGAGGAAATCGCCCATTGCCATAGTCCGTGGGCCTCTCGGCACAAGGGGTAAGACCTGGTTCCGCCCTGTTTGTTGATGTACAAAACCACTGACATGGTTCCGCCCTGTTTGTTGATGTACAAAACCACTGACATGTTGTCCGTCTGTATTGCAATAGTCCCGGCAGGGAGAGAGTCTTGAAGAGCTTGCAACACTAGGTGCACCACTCTCATCTCCAGGATGTTGATGTGCAAGTGGTACTCATGAGGTTGCCAAGTGCCTTGGACAGTCTTCCCTAGATAATGCCCCCCCCCCACCCTATCAGGGAAGCATCCGTGGTCACTGTGGCAACCGGATGGGATTCCATAAAAGGTCTGCCCCGAGTCACTAGTGGGAAGACCATCCACCAGGAAAGGTGTCTTTTGCAAGATTCTGTAATTAGCATCATGTGAGACATGGGTAATTCCTGGAAGGACCATTGTGTGAAAAGAAACCACTGAAGGATTCTCATGTGAAAACGTGCTAAGGGAACTAAAAGAATGGCTGCTGCCATGGATCCTAGAGCTTGAAGAACATATTTGACTTGAATTCTTTTGCTCCTCAGTTGAAATGAGACTTGTTGTCGAATAATGGAAACTCTTTCCTGAGGCAATTTTACAATCATTTTTCTTGTGTTTAGCTTTGCTCCTATGTATGTAATAGATTGAAAAATCTGCCTTGTTGCCCTGTCAAAGTTTATTGTGATGCCTAGTTGAGCACAGTATGTGATGGTGTAATCGCGTGCCTCTACGTTGTTGCCTGGTGGTAGCGGTGAGGAGCCAGTCGCCCAGATAAGGAAACACCTGGAATCCTAGACGTCTTAGGTGAGTAGTAACTACTGCCATGCATTTGGGGAGCACCCTGGGGGCTGTGGTGAGACCAAAGGGCAGAGCTTTGAATTGGTAATGACTGGCCCCTAGCTGGAAGTGTAGAAATCTCCTGGACCATCTGTCCATTTTTATATGATAGTACGCATCCTGAAGATCTATGGAGCACATCCAAATATCCTGACCCAGAAAGGGGAGAATGGACTGCAGTGTGTTACCACCTGGAACTTTTCTTTTTGTACAGATTTGTTTAATCTGCTGAGATCCAAAACTTGTCTCCAGTCCCCTGTCTTTTTGGGTACTAAAAAAAATCTTGAGTAAGTTCCGGGTCCTACTTGGTCTGCGAGGACTTCCTGGATGGATCTTTTTTCTAGCAGTCTTGAAACTTCTGTGACTGCCTGATCCCTTAGATTGGGTGGAACATCTCAGATGGATTTTTTTTTTAAACAAGAGGGGGTTGATAGAAGGGAATCTTGTAACCGCCAGATATAATGGATAGTACCCTTTTGTCTTTTGTAATATTTTGCCAGGCGATTAGGTACAATGAAAGCCTTCCCCACACTGCCTCCAGAGTTGAGCAGTCGGGAATCCCTTCAGGGATGTTGATAGGGTTTGGAAGAGAATGTATCTCTGTCACCCTGATTTTGCGGACCCCCTCTGCCATGAGGGTGGCATCTGCCATTGTTATTGTTTCCCCCTCTGCCCCTGGGAGAAAATTCACCACGTGCATCAGGCAAGGGTCCCTGGGATTTTCAAAACCACATTTTTCCACCCTTCTGACCCTTTGGGTACGGTCTGGTAGGAGTGGAAAAATGGAGTCCCACATCAGAGAGCGTCTTGCCTTCCTGTTGGCACCTGGTAAGCGTGTCTTTCACCTGAGGCCCAAAGAGAGATTAGCCATCAAAGGGGGTAATGGTGAATGACGCTCTGAAAGGTTCCACAAACTGACACAGCTGTAGCCAAGAATGTATCCTAAGAGCCACTCCTGTTCCTGCAACTCTGCTCGCTCCCTCGGCTGTGTATGAAATAAGCCTCATGGAGGAGTTGACTACTGAATTTAGAGTCACCAGCTGGGTAGCTACCTTGGCTGAAGCTCCCTCAGCTGTAGGATCTTGTAGGGTATCTCCAAGCTCTTTTAGGAGATCACTCTGAAGCCTAGTAAAATGGGAAAGATAGTTCAGGGACCTAAGGGAGAAGATAGCTGATGAAAACATTCGCTTCCCATATCTGTCCATCATACGAGAGCCTTTATTCGGTGAATGGACAGATGAGGAAGTTTCAGCTAACTAACTCTCTCTTTGTGGCTGCTGCTACCACCATGGCATCAACTGGGACACCTTTAGTCAGGAATTGTTTGTCTTGGGGAGCTGTGATAAATTTACTGGGTCTCCTTGGGACAGGTTCCATGGAATCTGGAGCTGACCATGCCTTTCGAGACACTACGAACATGAGTGGATCAAAAGGCAAAGACACCCAGGAGGTGGAAGGTCGGGAACCAAATGTGACCAGGTATACAGACTCATCCTCACAGGAGGCTAGGGAAGTCCAGCTACGCCTCTGCCTCAGAATCTCGAGGATGTCGGAAAAGGAAACATCTTCAAAGGGGGACCTTGGGGACCCCTCCGATTCATCCAGGTCTGTATCTGAGGTGACAGACTCAGGGAAGTCTTGGTGCTTCCTCTTGCACGTTTTCTTCTGGAAAGCCTGCTAAGAATGCTCTGGGGAGGTTTTGGAAGAAGAGGGTTCACCCAATGGGGTGTCCTGGGGCACAGGTTCCCTACGCTTTGGGGCTAGAGGAGGAGCAGAGGTTGGCACAGGCACCAATGCGGATGGAGCCGATGGGACCGATAGTGGGGCCGTCTGTGGGGACAGCACCCTCTGCATGACCTCGAAAGCGCCACGGTCTCGACACAGAGAGGGCTTCGGCTCCGAAGGGACAAGAATCCCACCCTTTGCCGAGGGCGGTGGCTCCGAGGCCAATGTGGGAGTTGAGCTCAACTGAGCCGACACTCCGAGAGGGAGAGCGGGGTCAGACAAGGGTCTGATACCACTTCCCCCCTCGGAGCCGATGAGAGAGCTTCGGCACCCAGATACCTCAATGGAAGGAAGAACCAAGGTAATCGGAGCCAACATCAGAGCTGAAGAGATCAGAACCGAAGGAACCACTATCAGAGCATCCATGGACTCTGGCTCCGAACTAAGCATAGTCGGAGGAGGAATCGTAACCGAAGCGGATGGAGCCAAAGCCTGTTGAGGCGGGCTCGAAAGCATTTTTGCAAGGGCCTGTGACTTCAGCAACCTACTGACCACTCTCTCCACATTCTGATCCGATAATCTCGAGGATCGAGAGGAGTGGGAAGATGAGCGATGACTGGCTTTGCTCTGAAGTAAGGGTGATTGTGGCACCGAGTGAATCGGCTCCAATGAAGGAGACCTAGCTCGTTTGTGGCTCTGAGACGGCTCCGAGGTAACAGTTGGAGCCGACAGAGGAGTAGTCTTGTCAGAGCTAGAGGGCACCGACAAACTTGGTTTGTCAAGCTCACAGGTCGGTTCCAAACATGGAGCCGACGGCTTGACTGACTTCAAAGATTTCACTGGCTGAGATGCTTTAGATGGAGAATCCTGTTTTAACAATACATGGAGGATTAGCTTGTTTTTCCGCTCCTGCAGGACCCTTGGACTAAAGGCATGACAAATAGAGCAAGAGTCCTGCATGTGCAGAGCCCCCAAGCAGTACACACAACTAGTGTGCCCATCTATCAGAGACATCTTCTGACAGCATGAGTCACACTTTTTAAACCCTGAGGTTTTACCTTCCTTAGATTTTTGAAGTACCATAAAAAGACACACTACAATAATAAACTAAAAATTATATTAATAAAGACCTTAAAGGAGAGCCCCTAACTTAAACGGCTGTCCTTAAGGGGAGGGAGAACTCTCTAATTTAAACGAGTTCAGGGAACAACAGAAGGCCTAGTGACTAAGGGGCGATGGCCAACAGCACAAAAACACAACAAAGAAGAGATAAGGGGTTTACAACTAAAGAAACGTACAAACTACTATAACAGAGAAAAAAATATATAAAATTTTCAAGTAAATTATTTGACTTTAAATAGAGAAAAAAGTTATACTAAGCCTGAGCCAGTATTAACACAACCTTGCATCTAAAGCGGCAAACGAGATTTTGGTAGCTGACACTGGGCATTCTGGGATAAGGGGTAGCCTCGAGCCAGTAAAGAGCTCTCCAGCTATAGAAAGTGGCTGAGTCGGAGCCGAGGGTCGGCTCCAGACACATCCAGCAAGAATGAAGGCGAGATTGGACAACTTAACATCATATATTTCTTTACAACAAATAAACAGAAAATCGTTTTCTTTACAACAGGTTCGGATATACAGTTAGTTTACAGGATGATACAGCAGGTTCAGGCATACAGTTAGGTTAACAGAATGAGGGTATAGAATATAATATGGTTAAAGCAAAGCATTGTGTACTTTTGAAGTTATAGCAGTAATGACAGACTATGAAACAGTTACATAAAAGAGTAACATAACAGTCTGGCAGACATAGCAGGGGAAGAACAGTTATAAGGGGTATGGTTATAATTTTGCTAATAGGGCAGTATGGAAGGGATCAGGTAATGTGGGATGTGGAGCAGGAGCATTGCCACAGGGTAACTAGATGTGAATGGATGCCATCTGTGAAGGTCCTGGCAGTACTGGTGGCTCTGAGAGATGTAGAGAGTGAGTTCCAGAGTTTGTAGAGTGCGTGTCCGGCAGGCAGTGCAGGTTTTTGGACGAGTAATAAGGTTTCATTTTGTGATCTAAATAGCCTGTTTGGGTGGTATTGAGTTAAGGTGGAGGTAAGGGCTGGACAGTCAAGGGGTTCATGGGCTATTAAAAGTTGTTGGTGAGTGAGGTATTGAGGTAGCTCAAGCCATTTGAGTGTTTGCAGTGAGAAACAGTGGTGGGAAGACTAGATGGCATTAGTTGCAAACTTTGCTATTTTGTTGTAACAGGTTTCCATTTTATTTTTTTTAAAGCTGTGGGAATGTTAGTGAGGAGGGGGACACCATATAGTAAGGAGGGTAGTAGAAAGGTAGTGGCAAGTGTTTTTTTTTTTTTTTTTTGCAGTAGGGTTGAGGACGTTTTTATGCCTATAGAGGGTTCCTAAGTTCTGATGGCTCCTTTTTATGTTACTGTGGATGTGTTAGTCGAATGCTAAGCTTTCGTCTATGATAACGACTAGCAGTTTAGTGTGTGTGACGATTTCTAGGGTGGTTTTGTATAATGGGTAGATGTAGAAGTTTGGTTTATTTATAGTAGTGTTTTTTTAGGGGAGAAAAGAAAAGTTTGGTTTTGTCTGGATTGAGTGCGAGATGATTGTTAGTCATCCAGCTTTTTATAGAGGAGAATGCTTGCTACGTGTATGAAAGTAGTTCAGGTAAGGTTTTGGAGGAGGAAATTTTAGTTGAGTCATCTGTGTATTGAATAACTGAGTTGTTAGGGACACGAGTGAAAGTCGTTAATAAAAATATTGAAAAGCAGAGGGCCTTATATGGATCCTTTATGAACTCCTGTAGGGGTGTCAAAGAATGGTGAGGTAGATTTGAGTCACCTAATGGATTGTTTTCTTGTATTTACCTGTGAGAAAGTTGACATTTAGCAACATTACAGAAAGTATCATTGCATTAAAAAGTTATTATTCCCACCTTTTACATATAACACCTTTTTAAATGTCTAGTTCCACCTTTTGTGTTACATGCATACTGTCTGACAGGTTGAACTTTTATACAGTTGTTTCTTGTCATACCCATTTGAGTCTATGTCATATCTTACAAAACTTTTTGTTTTATTGAAAGCCCTCAAACAAAAAAACAAATACCCCCCCAAAACCCATTAACTTAATACTAATACACAAAACTATGCACATCTTCAAATACTGAAGTTTTACCCTCCTAATAGGAACAAAGGTCCCAAACTGACAGCCACACTCACAGACTAGAGTTAACCTAAAAGAAAGATTAAATATGCTGATATGCATGGTGCAGCCTGTCCCAAGTGCTAACTGGTTTTGTCTTTCCTTTATAGCTCTCCCAGGTGGGAAAACCCTGATTGCTTTCAGAGAACATTATGTCCTAGCCAGTTTCTCTTCTCATTTTTCCCTTCAGCTAATCACTCTCCACCAGCCTGTAGCCAGTTTCTCTTTATCAGACTATCTCAATGGAAACACGAGAACCAGACAGCCAGTTTCTCTTGATCAGATTCTTTCCATGGAAACATCAAGATCAGCTGCAGAATTGCTATAGAGCATATATTTTTTTAGAAAACTATTAAATATTCATTTTCATTTACTTGCTTACTCTTAAAAGGTATTACTAAATCAGTCTAAGGTCCTTAATCCAGTCATTTCCCCATCCAAGAATGAGAAAAAGCACATTAATTTTTCTTTTGTCATGCTCTTGTACCCAGGCTTTTTTCTTTTTTTCCCCCCATTGCATTTCTTACATTTCTTAAAACTGAACCAGAAAAAAGAGTAGAGGGAGAAAGAAAAAAAAAACAGCAGCACCCGTTTACAATCTCCATTACACTTAAAATAATGGGAGAAAACTTTACAGCATGCAAAGAAAACCATGCACCACAAAAATAGTGCTAATAAGAAACAAAATCTTTACTTACAGTTAACTTTATCCATCATCTTCCCCTCTCCTACGCATTTTTTAAACATTAAAGCCATGAAGTAGGGCATATGCTTTAGAGTCCACCACAAGTCTAACAAATTCTAAAAAAGTCCAATATTTCCAAATTTCCTTGATTCTGTCATATTTCGCACATATAATTATTGCACCGTAATCCTGCATTAATTACTGGTTTTATTAGTGTTCATCTCTGTGAAGATTGGGTGAAGATGGGTGAAGGCTGCCAGCCTAGCCAGACAGAATTTTGGAGACAATTCTATCATCTGTAAATATTACTGTAAACCACAGGCTTGTTGTGTTAAATGGTAAAAATAGTGTTACATGTGGAACTAAAAACAATGTAGCAGTGCACTACACTGACCAAGTAAAGCATGTTGTGACCCTTTGATGTTAAAACTCAGAGCCAGTAAGTCTAGAGTGAGGCATCCTGCCTATTGTTTTAAGGCCAAAGTTAATGGCCAGAATTTGCATGCATAAATGTCCTTTATTGATCTGGTTTCTGCCCAGAGGTGAAGAATGTTTTCTGTTGGCCTGGGAACCCAGGGAAGTGTGAAAAATGATGTAATGTGAACCAGGAATGTGATTTTAAAAACAGAAAGAATCAGATACCATTAATTATTTTTGTCTTGAACATCCAACTTCCAGCACTGTCTTGCTCTATATGTAAGTTTATCTTAGATTTGTGTTTTCTATTAGAAATGGCTAGAAACTAGAAAGTTTAGACTAAGTGTTTTTCTGTGATGTCAGAACTGTACTATTGAATTATTTTACGTATTGTATTTCTCTGTGATCTCTAAACTCTTGACTAGCACTGTGTAGTAAAAAGTACTGTCTTGTGTTTTGACTATTTGTTATTAAATATTTTTAAAAGCTTTCAACTGTGGCTGTTTTTGTAGAGATAATATAAGCTCCTTAGAGTACTTGCATGCCTTTGTTAAAATTGTATACAGCCACTCCAATAGCTTTAGCCCTGGGCTATACTACCAATTGGATAATAATATTGGACAGTAATAATTGGACACCCTTTTAAGGGCCTTTAAGTAGCTGATAAATATTAGTGGGTGGTGGCTGCTGGTATTACAGTTTAGTCTGGGAAAAAGGGGTACAGCTGGAGAACCTGTGCCAGCCTTTCCCAGGAGTGTCTGTGTAGTTGTATAAACTCTTCTCAAAGTGTGTGTGTGTGTGTGTGTGTGTGTGTGTGTGTGTGTGTGTGTGTGTGTGTGTGTGTGTGTGAGCTACTTGGACAGGGACACGAAGCACTGGTTGGACAGAGAGGGTGCTGGAGGTTTTAGCTTGCCCACTAGGCTGAGATCTGGACCCTATAGCTGTGCCAGTGGGGAGTCTTACTGGGGACCTGGAGAGCAAGGGAGCGACCATCCCCAGACTGACTGTGATCTCTGTGTGCTCTTAAGGGAAATTGCACTTTACTGTGTGTATTTGTTATCCTTTCCTCCTATATGAGACACCCCTCACTGGTGTTAGTGGTGAGGATTGAGGCTCCTTGATTGCTGGGCCAGGGCATGGGTGTCACAATCTCCATCTTTCGAATCCTGTTACTGTTTCATTTCAAACATACTCTCAGTTCTTGTAGTCAGCTCTCATGCTCCCTTCCTTTACTCCAACATCTTCCATTGAAATACTGGAAAAAAAGTTAAAACAGGTACAGTCTCTTTGTGGTGTTTATTTCCAGTACAAGAAACATAATCTCCTTCTGTTTCACAGCTCACTTTCTGTTGGACAAACTTTTGAATTTCTTCCTTAGCATGTACTTCAACAAAAAATGATTTTGTCCCTCCACAGAAGAATACTTTGAAGACAGCTGGGTACAGCAGTTTGAATCTCACACCTGCATCTCAACATTCCCTGAATAGTGGAATACATTTGCTTCTGTTCTGCCTGTACAATAAGTAATCATTCTCCACAAACACTCTGCTGTTTCCCACTTTTAGTACTTTGTCCTCCTGGCACAGTTTTGTCAAAATCAACTCCTTCTGCTGGGAGGATTGCATCTTCACTATTAAATGTCTAGGCTGCTTTTTCGGGTCTAGATCACATTGTCGAAGTTTTATAACTTCGAAGACAGAATGTTCAAACCATTCCATTAGAAGTTACAAAACTTTGACTGGTGATGAAAAAAAAAAAAACACAAAATAAACTGTTGTAAGCAGGGGGGCAAGCCCCCCTGCACCCCCCACACACTCCGCTACTTAAATATACCAACTCCGTAATCGCACCACATTAAAATGAACAGAAACCTCCCCTTACAGAGATTTCCATTTAAATGCTCAAACTTGTACAAGTTTGAACTTATGGTCTTGACCATATGGGGTTCGAACTTGTACAAGTTCGACTATGTGATAGAAACCCTGCTTTTTTATAGCCAGGTTTCGAGCATATATACGATGTGTTCTTTCAACTAATAACTCCTGCTGTGGAATACCAGTCAAGTTGCTTATTTGCGCTTTCATAAAATTAATGCAGTCTGTTCCTTCCAAGTTCTCTGGTGTAGCTGAAAATCTCTGGTTTTCCCTATGTGCTCTGTCCTCCATTATTTTTTGAAACATCTCTTCCTCGAGTAGTCTCCTATTTAGCTAGCCTTTTCTTCATTTAAACCTCTGATTTTTTGCAGTTTTGTCACCTCATCTGAATATTTGTTTAAAATGTCTTCCATTTTTCCAGCCTTTTTTTTTGTTTGTGTTCATATACTCAGTGTTCCATTTATTTTAACCAGGTCTGTGTGCAGTTGCCTTGCATCTTCTCGAAGGTTACTGGAATTCATGTCTGGAGTTTGCATTGCATTCTGCTGAATAGCTGCAGAACCTTCCCAGTCAGTGTTTCTTCCTCACTTTTTGTAACAGATTTTTTCCAGGTCCTCTGTATTTCTGTTTTCTTGGCATCCAGGTAGCACTTACTAACCAGCTACTGAATTTGACCATCAACACAAGTCTACTGGAGTTTCTGTTTTCACACTGGGAGAGCTAGAATTAAGTTGTTACTCATTGTGCAGTCATCTTGGCAGTCCTCTTTATCTCAATTTCTCTGTCCTCTCCCTATCCTTTCTTGCAACTATTCTCACCTGCCTCTTCTAATGTCTTCATACCTCTATAAAAAGATATACTATCCCTATTGCATAAGCCATCTCAGTTATTATGGCCTCATCTTACACCAAAAGCTCTGCTAAGCCTAATTCCACTTTTTCCAACCATGTTTTGACTTTGTAAACTGCTTCTTGAACTAAAGGTTGTAGCATTTTTGCATCTATAAATATGTATAATGTTTTATAGCATATCCTCTGCAAATATGTTTTGTTCATTTCTTACATGATCCTATTTACCCGGGCTGTGACTACAAATGGTCCATGGAGATCATTGCACTACCCTGGTAACCAAATATAATTATTGTACCCCTTTAAAATTCCCAGAAACTGAAGTAATCTCCCTCTAAAACTTTACTTAGCCATATAAAAGACACAGAAGAAATCATCGACACAGAATAGTACACATGGTAAATATTCTGCATACAGTCAAGCTACTAACTTCATGTTTACCTATACCACTCAAATATAGTGATTATAACAAATTACCTTTCACAGCATAGTATCTAATGTCTTACTCAATATACTAGGGTCCAGATCCTTGACCCATAAGGCCATTATATCTAAAACACAAGCAATGGCTGTATCCCATGCAACTTCAAGACAGCTAAAATGTAACTAAACTGCTAAATGCTGTCATATTCCAAAGTACATTTGAAAACAACTCACAATTCTGTCCTCTCAGCTCCTCCATTATGGATTATCTAGCAAATCTACCACTAGTATCTCATACAGACTATATCTAATCTTATAATTCTACTCATAATCAGTGTAAACAAATTACTCCATACTTACATTAATTGATATAACTATAATCTTAAATTGAGAACACGTAGCCTGAAGTTTATTTAATCGAGAATTGTCCTGTTTGCTTTCAGCAAACCTTAAGTGCTACTTTTTACTGCTGTGCAACATATTTAAGTATTGCTACTAGTCTTAATGCTCAATTTGTATGTAAAATTGCTTTACCAATCTATTTCTAACCTGCGTTATTTTCATCATGCCATATGCATACTGAAAAAGAGCTAGACAAAGTTACTCTGTGTAGCTGAAGAGGATAGCTTTTCTCTCTGTACCTCAACTAAAAACAGATCAAAACATAGCAAACATTACAGTAACAAAATCGTACATACATGGTAATGCTTATGCCCACTGTGTCTTGTGAACGCACATCCTTCTACTTTATTGCCTATCGTCAAGTAAGACATAGGACCCCTAGACTCACCTCATACCTCTTGCCCATCATTCCATTTATTATACTAATAGCTCCTCTTTGTACTGCAACAACCTCAATCATTTCCTTCCTCAGGGGGAGGCAAATGGGCTCAAGAAATGAACAAGGTGTGCCTGCCTGACCAACTGGTAAAATAAGTGAAGGCAGTCTGCCCTGCTAACAGAGTGTATACCAATAACAACCCAGTCTAGAATTTTACTGGCTTTGATCATAGCTTTTACAGTTTACAGCTAAATATATTCTACAGTTATCAATGATTTCATATTTTTTTCTGCTTGATTTTAAGATCAAAACTCCCAGCTGGTATTTTACTTCGGGGTTATCTCAGAACATACATAACTTTACACTTCCCTCCAATGGACCTCATTCTCCTGCTCCTGGCTCACTCTACCAGATTCCCAGTTCTTTCAGAAGGCTTATTCCCACATCCTTCATTACCCTTCTGTCAGTTTCATCTATAAACAGGCTAATCAAGGCTCTCATTGTCCCTCACAATGTCTGAAACAAAGGTCAAATTACTACAGTTAACAAGCTCCATTTTGTGCTTGTGTGTTCAATTTCTTGAATCTCCATTTACCTATTTACTCTGACAGCATCTCTTAAACAGAGTACACTTAGAAGGGCATTTGTGCCTATAGGGTTTACCCACTTTAAAAGATGCCAAAGAGCAAGGAGTCAAGACTAACCCCAAAGAACTCCACTCGGTAACTATTTCCTCTGACAATAACTTCGTCATGACTGATTTTTCCTTCCTGTTACTCATCCAACCTTTTATCATCTTGTATTCTTAACCCAGTCAGTTTGCCTTTCAGACTCTTATGCAAGACTGACTCAAACACTTTGAAGTAAAATATACAATACCACCAGGTTTTCTTTTGTGAGTTTCAGCATAACTTTGCAATAAGTACAGCTGTATAAGCTGAACTTAAGAAACAGTAGATGTTTGATCACTGCTGCAGTAGCTTAGCTATATAGCTTATATCCTGCCAAGGATATATATCCTGCCACAGATATAATAGCCCACGAATTTCCAAAGCTTCAGGGCGCCTTCCATATGCCTAAACTGTCAGGCAGCTTGAGATGAGCTGACTAAAAGACAAGTTTGCATGTAACCCCCATTAAAGCTTTCAAGCCAGCAGAGATAAGGAGGCTGAGCCATAAAAAGGCAATGGTAGGAATAACAAAAAATAAACCTATGTACCTAGCATAAAAAAACACACCAACAAACAAGTGGGAGGGAGAGAGGGATCATTCAAACATCTACTGTTATGGTAGGTTTAACTTACACAATTGTACTACATTCTTCATACTGATTACTGCTGCAGTAGCCTTAGTTAAAAGGTAGATTACCGCAGCTAACTATATTTGGGAGGTGGGAGGAGAAGACTCCAGGAGACCCTGGAAAAAGGTCCTAGCAAAGTTTGATCGAGACCCAAAGAAGGAATAAAGCTTATAGAGCTTTGTAAAAGTATCTACAGATGACCAAATAGCAGCTTCTAGAATACTTCTAGAATGAAACCCTCCCCAAAAAGCCATAGGTGAAGCCAGAGCCCTGGCAGACCCTGCCTGCGAGAGATTTGTCACGGTGAGTATAACAAAAGGTAATAGCCCGAGACATCCATTTGGAAATAGCCTGTTTTGACACAGGCTGCCCCTTCTTGAGCTCACAAGAAATTAGCAATTGATCGGAAGATTTAAAAAATTTTATTCTGTCAAGATAGCACCAGAGTTGCCTGTGGACATCAAAAGTATGGAGTATCCTTTCTGCCTTATTTTTACACTCGGAAAAGAAAACAGGGAGATGTATAATTTGGATTAAAGCACCACTTTAGGCATAAAAGAAGGATTAGTCCTAAAAAAAACCACTGTCCCTTTGGAAAATGAAATAGGGTTGATTCACCATAAGAGCTTGCAACTCAGATGCTCTTCTTGCAGATGTCAGAGCAATCAGTAAAATGGTTTTCCATGTTAAGACTCAAATCAACCAGATTAGCTGGTTCAAATGGAGCAAGTGTTAGCTTCACTAACATAAAATTAAGACCCCAAGGAGTGACCACCGGTTTACTGGGAGGCCTCTTATGCAAAAAATCTTCCGTGAACATTTTGACATGAGATTGCTTTGAAAGAGAAGGATCCATGGGCAAATATGCTGAAATGACCAATAAATAAACCTTGAGAGGAATAAGAAAGGCCACAGAATAGTAAATCACACAAATATTGAGAGAAAAAAAGAAAACTAGACCTGTATGGTTATGTTGGTACCAACTAGAAAGAAAACCTTTTGCAATTGCTAAAAATAAGTTATGTACTTACCATAACGTTCCATGTGAGTTGTTTATCTCGCCTTCATTCCTAGAGAAGAGGAAGAGAAAGTTTGTGTAACCAGAATGGATCCTGCACCTCGGTCATCTATCAGCCCAGGAGGGGGAAGGAGGGAGGGACTCAAGAATGAAGGCGAGATGAAAAACTCACATGGAACTTTATGGTAAGTACACAACTTATTTATGTGAAGTTGTTCTATCTCATCATTCATTCTTTACTGATGGGTAGCGTCCCAAGCACCATCAACCTCGGGTGGCTCACAGGAGTATATTTCTCAGGACCGTGGATCCAAAGGAAGCCCTGTTCCTGGAGACCTTTTCAACTCTGTAATGAGTGATAAAGGTATGACATTTTGACCAAGTGGCTGCTGCACAGATGTTGTCAATGGGAAGTCTGGCAGAAAATGCAGATGTAGAAACTGCTCTGGTTGAGTGAGCCTTAATCTTATGTTGTAAAGGCATACTGGCAGCTGAATAGGCAAAAGTGATACAATCGATAACCATTTAGACAGTGTTGTTTTAGTCACTGGTCTCCCTTTTCTGGAGTCTGAGAAGGAGACAAAAAGCTGGTCCAATTTCCTGAAATCTTTTGTTCTATCCAAATTAAATCTGAGCTGTCTGTGAACATCAAGTTTGTGCAGCATATACTCTAAATTGTTAGAATGATTGTAGAAGAAAATTGGCAAATCAATAACTTGGATGAGATTGGTTTCGGTGCAAACTTTGGGGAAGAATGAGGGATTTGTTCTAAGTGAAACTCTGTCAGCTTGAAATATCAAATAGTGAGGCTTGATGGATAAAGCCTGAAGCTCTGACACTCTGCGAGCAGAAGTGATAGCTACCAGAAAAATGGTCTTCCAAGGCAAAAATCTGAGATCACAAGATGAAGCTGGTTCAAATGGAGGAAGAATGTGTGAGAGCATAAAATTGAGATTCCTTGGGGAATAGGGAGATTTCACAGGTGGCCTAATATGAAAAGTCTCTTTAAGAAATGCGTTGGATAACTTGCGAGGCATGCTATATAAAACCTTCAAATCCAAGATGAAAATTTGAGATAGCAGCCAATTAAACCCCAACTGTTGCTGCTGCAACTCCTTTATTGAAAATCATAGTAAAAAATTCTAATATGGAAGCCACAGGAGCTTGGTAAGGATCAATATTATTTTTAGAGGCCCATATAGAGAATTTCTTCCATTTGCTCAGATATAGCTTTCTGGTAGAAGATTTATGAGAGGACAAAAGGATCTGTTTTATCTCGTTGGAAAGGTTATGGAACCTGGTTATGATGGGAACTGGAGCAGCCAAGCTGTCAGCTTCAGGGACTGCAAAGAAGGATGAAGATCCCCTGATGTATGTGTCAGAAGGTCTGGAACTGGGTCCAGGATCCAAGGATCCTCCACCAGATGAAGTCGAAGGAAGGGGAACCAAATCTGACGAGGCCAGTTAGGGGCTATAAGTATGATGGTCCTTCCCAGGGATTTTGCTTTCTATATAAATTTGGGTATCAATGGGATTGGTGGAAAAGCATAGAGGAGACCTGGAGGCCAATCGTGTACAAGTGCATCCCTTGGGGCTTCCCCCGGAAGGGGAATCGGGGCAAAGTAGTTTCTGCATTTCATGTTTATGTGCCTGGCAAAAAGGTCACAGCAAGGCTGGCACCATCTGTTGAAAATCCTGTTCGCAACTTCTTTCTTGAGGGACCACTCATGGGACAACAAGATGACCGTGCTCAGTTTGTCTGCTATCACGTCGGATCTCCCTGGGATGTGCATTGCCAACAAAAAGTGCTGGGTGAAAACAGCCCACTGCCAAACTCTGAGAGCCTCTTGACAAAGGGGGTAAGACCTGGTTCCTCCTTGTTTGTTCAAATACCAGACCACCAACATGTTGTGTGTCTGAATCGCAATCATGCCCAGAGGAAGAGAGTCCTGGAAGTACTGCAATGCTAAAAGTACTGCTCTCATCTCTAGGACATTGATATGCAGATGTGTCTCTTGGTCAGTCCATGTGCCTTGGGCAGTCTTTCCCTAAAAATGCTCCCCCCACCCTATCAGGGAAGCGTCCGTGGTCACAGTGGCTGCTGGAGGGGGTAGCACAAATGGGTGTCCTATTGTGACATGGAGTGAGGTCAACCATCACTGCAGGTCCTTCTTGCAAAAATTTGTGATCAGCATAGTGTGATCCATGGGTAGCTCCTGGTAAGACCATTGAGTGAACAACAGCCACTGAGGAACCCGCATGTGCATCCGAGCAGATGGAATGGCTAGAATTGCTGCTGCTATCATGCCCAATACTTTCAGGACTTCTGATGCTGGTGCTTTTTGTTTTGATAACAGGATGCTGACATGTTGACGAATTAGAACGACTCTTTCCAGTGGAAGTCTTAGAGTGGTGGTAGTGGTGTCCAACTCTGCCCCGATAAAAACGATATGTTGGGAGGGAGACAAGGCAGATTTTTCTGAGTTGATTGTAATGCCAAGATGATTGCAGAGTGACAGAGTGGACTCCCTGGCCTGAATGAGTTGATGCCTGGTGGTGGCGGTAAGGAGCCAATCGTCTGGGTATGGAAACACCTGGAATTCTAGATGCCTCAGGTGAGCCGTGACCACTGCCATGCATTTGGTGAACACTCTGGGGGCTGTAGTAAGACCAAAGGGCAGGGCTCGAAACTGGTAGTGATTGGCTCCCAACCGGAAGCTCAGATGATCCCTGGATGGTCTGGCCATTTTTATGTGGTAGTACACATCCTTGAGCTCTATCGAGCACATCCAATCATCTATCCCTAAAAAGATAAGTATAGACTGAAGCGTGACCATCCGAAACTTCGCTTTCTTTACGTACTGGCTCAGTCTGCAGAGGTCCAATATGGGTCTCCAGTCCCCTGTCTTCTTTGGAACCAAAAAGAATCTTGAGTAAGTTCCGGACCCTGCTTGGTCAGCTGGGACTGGTTGGATGACTCTTTTTGTTAGCAAAGTTTGGACCTCTATAGTTGCCTGTTCCCTGTAAGTGGGTGGAACGTCCAGGATTTTTCTTACTAGTGGAGGGGGTGTGGCGAAAGGATTGAAATACCCTCTGAAAATGATACTTTGTACCAAGCTGTCTTTTGTTATTTTGAGCCAGGCATCTGGGTACAAAGACAAGCAACCTCCGACTGCCTCCAGAGCAGGACAGTCGGGCCTCCTTTCAGGAGTGCTGGTAGGGCTTGCCAGAGAAGTGATCTCTGTCACCCTGGTGGTGTGGACCCCCTGTGCCACGAGGATGGTGTCTTCCATTATTACCCCCTCCTCTGCCCCTGGAGGGGGGTTCACCATGCGTGTCCTGAAAGGCTCCTTGGGCTTTTCGGAACCACATTTTACCTCCCGTTGACCTTTGGGATAGGGTCGGGTAAGGGTGGGAAAACGGACCCCATTGCAGAAAGAGTCTTTCCATCCTGTTTGCACCTGGTTAAGGTTTCCTTCAACTTTAGGCCCAAAAAGTGACGAGCCATCAAAAGGAGTGTTCACGAAGGATGACTTGAAGGGCTGCGTGAAGGAACAGAAGCACATCCAGGAATGTCTCTTAAGACTGATTCCTGTACCCGCTGCCCTACTCATTCTATCAGCTACATAGGATATGAGACGCATGGATGAGCTGACAATAGAATTAAGGGTAGCAAGCTGGGCAGCAACTTTGCTGAAGGCTCTTGCAGCCACTGTACCCTGAAGAGCATCTCATAACTCCTTAAGAAGATCTCGTTGTAATCTAGTGAAATGGGTTAAGTAGTTCAGAGAATGAAGGGCAAAGGTCGCTGAACTGAACATGCGCTTCCCATATCTAGCCATAATCCAAGAGTCTCTATTAGGATGGATAGACGAGGAAGTCTCAGACATTTCCTTCTTGGTGACTGCCGCCACCACCATGGCATCCACCGGAACACCTTTAGTTAAATATGTTTTGTCGAGAGGGGAAGAAATAAACTTGTTAGGCCTCCTAAGGACAGGCTCCATAGTATCTGGAGACTCCCACGCCCTTCATGAGACCAGCTGCATCAACTCATCGAAGGGTGGAGTCACCCAAGAGGTGGAGGAATGAGACCCGAAAGCCTTCAGGAGAAGTGACTCATCCTCAGTGGGGTCTTCGGACTGCCAGTCACCCCTCTGCCTAAGGATCTCAAGTATCTCAGTGAATGAGATATCCTCAGAGGAGGACCGTGGAGACCCTTCTGACTCATCTAAGTCAGTATCCGATGTGAGACTCCTGCGGGGAGTCTAGGTGCTTCCTCTTGCACAATCTCTTCCTGGGAACCTCATCAGTGGGGGTCACCCATTGGGGCTTCTTGAGGCTCTGGGTCTCTACACTTGGTCAGAACGTGTGATGCAGAAGCAGACACAGGCACTTTTGGGGAGGAGGAGAGCAGACCCGAGGTCGAGGATGTCCTGGGAGACACGACTCGCCTCATGGCCTCGAACGCACCTCTGCTCTGATGTGAGGGAGCTGACGGATCAGAGGAAACCGTCAACACCCCCACCACCGGGACAGTGGGCTCCGAGCCCGAAGTAGGGGCCGAGTTCATCTGAGCCGAGACCCCGAGAGGCAAAGTCAGAACTGACAAGTTGGTTTGACTGTCCTCCCCGGACCCGACTGGAGAATGTCGGCTGCTAGAGTCCTCAATAGGCACAGAGGACGTCAAAGTACACGGAGTCGAAGACATTGGGGCAGGCGTCGGCTCAAAGGGTTCCACTAACATTAGGTCTGCCTCCTCTAGCTCTGAAGGACCAGCATGGTTCAGAGGAGGAATAGTAATAGTCAATGTAATGGTCTTTGGCTCTGAAGCCATTTTGGTCGAAGCCGATATTCTGGCTAATGCCGGTGCTGACAACAGCTTCTGTGCAACACAATCCAAGTCCAGATCCGAAAGGCTGATAGAAGATCAAGATGATCGTACCGAAGGTGGTACCAACTGGAGAATAGGACTCTTCGGAGCTTCAGAGACCGATTCCAAAACTGGGGACCGCCTCCGAAAGCTGTGGAGCCGAAGTCAATGACTTCTTTGATTTTTTGAGTCCGAAGTCTTGGAAGACTTTGAAGCCTGACTGGAACCATCATGGTCACTCAATGCCTCCTGAAAAGAAGGCTTCAACAAGCCTCTACTGATTAGTTTCCTCTTCCTTTCCTGCAGGACCCTAGAGGAGAAGGAATGAAAAATGGCACAATTGTCTTGCAAATGCAGAACCCCTAGACAATAAACAGAGTTGACGTGGCTGTCTGTGACTGACATTTTCTGGCCACACTTTGGGCAGTTTTTGAACCCAGATTTGTGATGTTTATCTTGATCAGCCACAGTAAAGACAGAAAATATTTACTGTTAACACGCAAAAAAACTACAACAGTAAATTTTCTCAATAGAAAATAGTGGCAAGCCTTAATAAAAGCAGGCTAAACACAGTCACACACACAAGAAGTGATAACACACAAGCAGACTATGCAACAAAAACAGAAAGCTGCTAATACAGAATAACCTTATCTAATACGAACACTACTAAGCCTAAAAACACAAGATATAACACACACAATCTCAGAAAAATACAACTACCTAAGAAAAAAGACAAATGTCACTAAATAACCTTATCTAAACAAGGTTTACTGTACAAGCCTTAATAAAACTCAAAGGCTACACAGACCACACCTAGAAGAATTACTACTAACTAGGGCTAAAGAGGCCAACTAGAAATATAAGAAATATAGTAAATGGGAAGGGAAAACACACTCAAAGCTATAAGAGCTTTATAAACAATGCTAACTACTATACTATCAAAACACTTTTAGAAAAGTTTAATGAAAAATTTGCTTATCTGGCATGTGCTAAGTCAGAACCTCCAATCTGTTGCAGTGGCAAACTAGATCTGAGGTAATTCACAAGTGCATCATGGGATAGGGACTTGACCTCAAGCTTTGCAATTGGCCGTATCAGAGCCGAGGGATCGGCTCCGAACCCATCAGTAAAGAATGAATGGCGAGATAGAACAACTTCACATTATATGATTTTCTAATAGCACACTTTCTTGCCTCCACTAGAACATGCTGCACACCCTCAGTAAACAGGTGCCTAAAAGAAATTAAGACCATATGATCTAGGCAGTCAATTCAAGTGGACTGATGTCGGGGTGTATCAAATATCCTGTTCTTGTATGAGTACAGCCAGTCTGTGAGGAAGCTTGTGGAAACTGCCCCTTGCCATTTCCAAAAGAAGGGAGAACCAAGGTTGCCCAGGCCAGAAGGAAGCCATTACAATAATTTTGCGGATTCCTTCAGAAGTATCCTGGACATTAGCGGAAAGACATACAGGAACATTCCTGTCCAGTTAAAAGGTAAAAAGTACAGTTTTGTACCTACCATAAATGTAGATGTCCGATAGATATGCAACTGCAGTCATAACATATGGGTTGTCCTGCCTCAGGCAGCCCTCGGTCGGCCGAATTCCAAAGTCTGGGTCCGGCGTCGGCTGGTGTCGCCTCCTCTCCGACGTCACAACGGCTGGAGTATAAAAGCATCGGCCGACGCCATCTTCTTCAGTGTTTCTTGCCCCAGATGCCAGGTGCCCTCCTAGGAAGGCTAAATTTGGTAAATGGATAAAAATAATCCAAACATGCACAACAGTAATAAACAGATGCACCATAGGAAATACCCCCAGCTAATGGGATAAGGAGTAGGGACCCAAAAAAGAAGGATACAGGGGGGTAGGAGGGTGGGAAAATCCGACTGCAGTTGCATATCTATCGGACATCTACATTTATGGTAGGTACAAAACTGTACTATGTCCTTCAAGAATGCAACTGCAGTCATAACATATGGGTTGAATACCATAGCCAAGCTGGGGGTGGATGGATCTATGATAAGGATGGTGTAGCTAAAATCCCCTGCAGGACTGCCGAAGCAAAGCCTGCTCGGGATCTGGAGTATAAAGGCAGGTTGTAGTGCTTGGTAAATGTATGCACGGAGCTCCATGTAGCAGCCTCTAGAATGTCCTTTGTTGCCACTCCTCTTAGGAAAGCTGTGGAAGTGGCTAAAGCTCTGGTGGAATGTGGCCTAATATTGGCAGGCACACCTTTTCCATGGAATGAATAGCAGAATCTGATGCAATGTCCAATCCATTTTGAAATTGTTTGTTTGGAGATTGCTTTTCCTTGTATTCCAGCAGCATAGGCTACAAACAGTTGGTCAGACATTCTGGTGGCCTTAGTTCTGTCCAAGTAGTAACGTAGTTGCCTGTGTATGTCCAAAGTATGCAGTAGTTTTTCCCCCTTGTTTTGAGGATTGGGGAAGAATGTAGGCAGGTGAATAGCTTGATTTAGAGACACCTTGGAAATAACTTTTGGCATGAATGTAGGATTTGTTCTTAGGGAAACTCTGTCTTGATGAAAAATGATGAAGGGAGGCACTGCCATGAGTGCCTGAATCTCCGAAACTCTTCTTGCAGATGTGACTGCCAATAAGAAGACCATCTTCCATGAAAGAAATTGAATTTCTGAAGTTGCTGCTGGTTCAAATGGAGGAAGAGTTAATTTTTCCAACACATAATTGAGGTCCCATGCAGGTACTGGCTGTCTTCTGGGAGGTTTGATATTCTTTATTCCTCTTAGAAACTGTCGTAGCAAAGGATGTGAAAACACTGGAGGGTCACAGTTGTATCTTGCTGAGATTGCTGAGGCATGAATCTTTATTGAAGAGTATGAGAGTCCAGTATGAAATAGTTCTGCCAAGTATTCTAATATCTGAGGTATACTCGGTAATGTTGTGTCCTGACCTCTGATGGCATTCCAGATGCTGAATCTCTTCCACTTGGCCGAATAGGTTTTTCTGGTGGAAGGTCTGCGTGCTTCCAGCAAGATCTCCTGAACTGATTTGGAAAGAGAGATAGGTGGAGAAATCATGGTAGCCTCCAGGCTGTCAGGTGTAATGTTTTCAGGTCTTGATGTACAGTCCTGTAATTGTGTTGTGTTAAGAGCAGGGGCCATAGGGTCAGAGGCCATGGTTTGGTCCGAGTTATGGTCAATAGCATTGGGTACCAGTGTTGCCTTGGCCAGTCCGGAGCTATCAAGATGCCTGTTGGTTGTTCTGCTTTGATCTTCAGTATCACTTTGGTCAGCAGAGGCAGAGGAGGGAATGCATAAATTTTCAGAGAATTCCAGCTGAAGGAGAGAGCATCCGTTTTCCAGGCTAGAGGATGGGGAGTCCTTGTGCAGAACTTTTCCAGGTGATGATTTAAGTGGGAAGCAAAGAGATCTACGTCCGGTCTTCCCCATGTCTTCATCAGTTGAGAGAAAATGTGAGGGTGCAGCATCCATTTGTGTGGATCCATAAAATTTCTGCTCAGCTGGTCTGCCAGTACATTGTCCTTGCCTGGTACAAACTGGGATTGTAAATGTATCTTCAGGCTCAGAGATATTTCCCAGAGAAGCATTGTTAGTCTGCAGAGGGGATAAGAATGGGTGCCCCCCTGCTTGTTTATGTACCACATGACAGTGGTGTTGTCTGTCCTTATTAGCAAATGCCCTTGTTGTAGTGATTTTTCGAAAGTTTCGATTGCATGTATCACTGCCAACATCTCCTTTTGGTTTATGTGCAGATGCCTTTCCTTTGGCGACCAAAAACCTTGAATGCATCTGCCCTCCATGTGCGCCACCCATCCATGGTCTGAGGCGCCTGTTGTAATCGTTTGGCCTGCTTGAGGTCTGTTGAAAGACATGCCTTTGTTTTGCTGACTGGCTTGAGCCCACCATAGGAATTCCTTTTGCAGACATGGAATAAGTGGGATTATGTCCTCTAGGCTTTGGTTGTGTTGAGACCATAAGTTTAAATACCATTGCAGCTTTCTCATATGAAGTCTTGCCAAAGGTATCAGAAGGATGCAAGATGCCATGAACCCCAGGGCCTGCAGGATTTTCCTTGCAGTCAGCTGGGAGAGTTTTGCTAGGCCTTTGAAGTACTCTGGTAAATGCTGCTGCTTTTCCTCTGTGAGGTAGGCCATTTGGTTTTCTGTGTCCAGTTTGGCTCCTAGGAAGATAATCTGTTGGGATGGCAGTAGTTTTGACTTTTGAATGTTGACTGTGTATCCCAAGGCCTGCAGTAGATGCATGACATAGTCCAAATTTTCTTTTAAGGTTTGTTTGTTGTCTGCTTGTATGAGGCAGTCGTCCAGGTAGGGGTATATTTGAATCCCTGCAGTCTGCAGTGTGCCACTACTGATGCCAGGCATTTCGTGAACACTCTGGGCGCAGTAGATAAGCCAAACGGCAATGCTGAGAATTGATAATGCTCTGTCCCTGCAAGAAATCTGAGGTATCTTCTGCAGCTTTGTCTGATTGGGACATGCAGGTATGCCTCCTTGAGGTCCAGAGTGACCAGCCAAGACCCTTGCCCAGCATGGGAAGGAGTTGCTGCAACGTCAGCATTTTGAACTTTGGCACCATGAGAAAAGTGTTTAGAGTTGACAAGTCCAGTATGGGTCTCCATTTGTTTTCTTTTCTTGGAACAAGGAACAGCCTTGAATAAAATCCCTGGCCTTACTCCTGAGGAGGAACCCTTTCCATTGCTTTTATACTTAACAGCTTGGAAACTTGAGTAAGCGCCTCTGCCCTTTGATGATGTGGCAGGTTTGGCATGCCTTGTCTTATTGGTAATGTGTGGAAGTGGAATCTGTAACCTTTGTCTATCAAATCCAAAATCCAGTTGTCCTTGGTTAAGATATGCCAATTTTGAGAGAATAAGGATAATTTTCCGCCCAAAGGTGCTTCTCTTTGAGCCTTTGTAGGCGGTACGAAAGTCAAGTCATTGTGATTGTCCTTGTGGTGCAGCTGAACTGTCTGCCACTTCTTTGATTTGGAGTTTGCCATTGGCGGCCCCTGTAAGATCCTCTGTATTGCCCTCTACCTCGGGCACGTCTGCTTTTTCCCCTTTGAAACTTGTCTGAGCCGGGGAAGGACCAATTCTTTGAGGGCCAGTTTCTGCTGAATCTGGGTGGCTGAACCTGAAGGAAATCCTTGACTGTCTGTACTGACTTTGCTTTTTCCTCTATGGATTTCAGTACATCTTGTGCATTAGCACCAAACAGCTTCTGTTTTTCCAGAGGTGCATCAAGTAACTTTACTTTAACATGGTCAGGCAAAGACTGATCCTTTAACCAAGCATGTCTATGTATCACAGCCCCAGTCACAGCTGCCCTACATGAAGCTTCCAATGCATCATAACCACACTGAAGAAAATGGTTATTAACCTGCTGAGTGTTATGTATATGATCCTGCAATGCCTTTTTATCAATAGGCTCAGGAGAGGCTAACTTTTTCTATAAATCATCCAGGAGAAAATCTTGGTACTGAAACCAGTGGAAAAGGCAGTTAAGTGACCTCATGGCTAGGGTAGTAGAGGTATATACTTTTTTACCCCATCTCTCCAGGGACCTTGCTTCTCTGTCTGCTGGCAGAGGGTTTTTGGCAGAGGAGGTAGCCACTCCCTTGGGGCCCTGTGAAATAGTTTCTAGATCCACAGAGTGGGCCTTAAAAAGGTGCTTGTCAGTGTCAGGGACCGTATAATATCTGTCCGGCTTGACAGGAGCAGGAGGAAGAGAATCAGGGTTAACACTGGAGTCAGAGAAAACATCATCCAAAACATCCATAACAGGTGGAATAGCCAAAGGTCTGTGCTGGGGAAGCTTGAGGAAGGTACGAAGCCTTTTCCTGCAGTCAGAGAATTCCTGACCCTGCCATTGAAAATGTTCCCTCATGGAATGCAGGACTTCACCAAAAGAGAAATCCTCTGGAGGGAAGGCAGAGGGAATTGATTCCTCAGCATCAGAGTCCTCGTAGGCCTGGAAGGATTCTTCTTGGGTATCAGAATGCTCAGAATCCCCAGAGGCTTCATCCGAAGAGAGGTCGTCCGCCTGCTCAGTTCTAGGCCTTTTCTCTGCAGGTGGCTGAGAACCCCTGTCCGGATGAGGCTGAGTCCCCCTGATAAGGGGGATAAGATCTGCAGCCAGAGACATGATAGAACTTCGGTTTCTGGAGGAAAATCAACAACCGGCACCGGAGAGATCTCTGAGACCGAAGGTCGTGTTAACGCTGTGTCGTCGGCCTGGAGCGGTGGATTTACCACTTCCGAAGGGACCGGAGCACTAGCAGAGGGTTTAGGAGTAGCATCGGTAGTGGACGTGTGCCGAGGGTGTCGGTCCCGGTCCTTGCGTTTTTTAGCAGATTGGGTTGTCGGTTGATCAGACGGCATGATATATGCAAAAGATTCACCGAAAAAGTTCTCGGCGAATTCTGCCCGGCGCCTGAGAGTGCGCTTATTAAAGCAAGCACAGGCAGCACAGGCCGAGACGTCGTGGTCTGGGCCCAGGCAAGGAAGGCAGAGAGAATGGAAATCCTTTTGAGGTATTTGTTTACCACAAGACAAACAATTATTAACTTTCTCAATTTGTTCTGACATCGGCTGAGGCAAGAATAAATGTTCCCCAACGGGGTACTTAGCTTTTAGATGACTTCGGTACTGAAAACTCAGGAGCTGACCGACCGGCACTTGCGAACTGCTTCTGCTTCGGGCACCGCGCGGCAAGAAAGACTGAAGAAGATGGCGTCGGCCGATGCCTTTATACTCCAGCCGTTGTGACGTCGGAGAGGAGGCGACACCAGCCGACGCCGGACCCAGACTTTGGAATTCGGCCGACCGAGGGCTGCCTGAGGCAGGACAACCCATATGTTATGACTGCAGTTGCATTCTTGAAGGACATCATCAGTCTTCCAGGACTTCTTGCATAGAGTCCTGGAAAATAATCTTGCCAGTTGATTGGTCAGAGAGGAGGCAAAGGCATTTACTTGTGGAAATCCCCACAGATGCATCAAATCTTGGAGGACAACCTGATTTAGTTTCCATTTGTGAGGGTCTGCCTTGGTCCTGCTAAGCCTTTCTGCCACACAATTTTGCTCTGATGGAATGTAGGATGCCTGTAGAGTAAGAATGTGCTGGGAAGCTTTAGCCCAAGCAAACATGCCTAGTCTACAAAGGGAGTACGACCTGATACCCCCCTGTTTGATGATGTGCCACAAGACTGTGGTATTGTCTGTAACAGCTTGAAGAGGTCCCATTGACCGAAGATGGTTCAGAAAGTTGAGTGCCTTGATCAGGGCAACTATCTCCTTGATATTTAAGTGCTTGTGTCTATCCTTGGCGTCCCACATCCCCTGCACTTTTATCCCTCCTGAAAATGCTCCCCAAGCAAAGTCCAAGGAGTCTGTGGTGACTGACTGCTTTGCAGCAGGGAGGGAGTAGGGGAGACCTGGACTTGATGCTGGAGCTAAAGAGATTTTAGATACCACTGTATCTGTCTCATGTGGAGTCTTGCCCAAGGGTATCATGAAAGACACAGATATCATGAGACCCAAAATCCTGAAGTATTCCCTCACACTGACCGAAGTCTGAATCATAAACCTTAGAAATAACTCTTGATAAAGCTCTATTTTTTCCTGTGAAAGAAAACCGCTTTGAATTGAGCTGTCTAGTTGACGTCCCAGGAACACAATCCTGTGTGAAGGAGGCAAGAACAACTTTTGAACATTCTCTTAGAATCCCAACTTGTGTAAGAGATTCCCTTACTCAAGAAAGAGATCCCTGACACTGCAAAGACCCTGCAAATGTAAACAAATAATCTAAATATGGAAAAAAAATGTAATTACCCTGCAGTAAGCAATGAGCTGTAACTGGAGCTAGACAATTTGTGAAAACTCTTGGTACAGTGGATAATCCAAAGGTTAAGGCAGATAACTGATAATGTGTGATTGAGGCACACAAAACCTTAAGAAACTTCTGAAGTCTGGTTGAACAGGAATGTGATAAGCATCTTAAGTCTAGTGTTGCCAGGAAACTTGACAGAGGAAGAAGATGTAACAGGTTGCGAAGTGACATTTTGAGTTTGGGTACTATCACAAACACTTTTAGGAAAGAATGACCCAGAACTGGTCTCTAAGAATCTTCTGTCTTTAAACTCTTCCCCAACTGTGAAGGAGAAACTGGTTCTATCAATCCTTCGGACAGTATGTGATGAAGAACCAGTGGAAACAAGTCAGATCTGCAGGATGAATGACTGGTCTGCAGGATGAATGACTGGAAAGGAAGAGTTTCCTTCCACTGGCATCTGTAACTTTGATTAATGATTTTTAGTGCCCATTTGTCTGAAACTATCTGTTGCCAAAGAGAAAAATGGAGATTCAGACTCTCTGGAGTTAAAAAAGGGGCCAGGGTGAGAGGGTTTCACATGGTCTCTTGAATTCATTCAAACTTGAACTGTCCTTGGAGGTTTGAGACTTTTTGGAACCCTCTTGCCATTTCTTCTTAAACATCTGTTTACTTATACTTCAGTGAAACTATTTAGTCTGTTTTTTGCCAAAAAGGGTGAGGAAATCGAAAATCCCTTGGAAATTTGGAAAAGGAGAGCTGAAAAATCTTAGAAATTCCCTGGGATTAGCTTGCCCCTTTCATCACATTTTTGATAGTCTCTGCAGCAGAGGGGCCAAACACTAAATCTCTACTCGAAGAAGAATTTAAAATCTCATTTTCAAACATCATCTGGTTCTAAGAGTGCAGCCATGCAAACCTCCTCAAAACAGTACCTGTGGCCATAACCATGGAAGAAGAATCATGGAATCATACACACACTGTAAACAATAAGTAGTGACCAGTGCACACAGCTAAATTACTTAAAGCAAATTTTTCCTAACAATGACAACCTGCATATAAATATTCCTCAATTTAAAAATTTGGCAGAACAAATATATGATACCCACTGATAATTTTCCCATTCCTATCAAAAAGAGTAGGACTGGAATTAATCAAGTGCTTAGCAGCTGTGGGATCAACTCAGATTTGGGAACAGCGCTTAACAGATTGAAAAGACTGAGGAACTTCACACATCCTTTCTGCCTTTTTAGGGGCAGTTGGTTAACTATCAGGAAAACTGCTGGCAGTAACACACACATCAGCTAAAGCAGAGAGAACTGGAGGAATGCCTGCAGGTTCTGTAAAATCCTTCTGTAACAACTCCTAGTATTTTTCTGATGGACTTCAATGTTCTCCCACTGAAAACAGTGGCATATTCTAGCAACAGTCTCAGAGAAAGACAACACCCCCCCGCCACACACACACACACACACACATACACAGGGAGAAGCAGAAAGTGAGTTCTCCCCAGAGTCTAAATCAAAAATCTGACGGGGGGGGGGGGGGGTCGTATCTGTCCCTGCATCTTTCTGTTCAGATTCAGTATCTTGAATCTCATTGGGAAAGGAGGAATCCCTCTTTCTTTTACCAGAAACTAATTTAACAGTAGTATCAATAGCTTGAAATAGCCGCGGTGGTACGGCGGTAGCATAGTTACCTCACAGCAAGAGGTTCTCCCATTCGATTCTCGGCTTGGCTTGGGAGTGCCATCTGTGTGCAGTCTGCATGTCCTCCCCGCGATTGGGTAGCGGTCGAAAGACATGCGTGCGTAAATGGGCGTGCCTTCGCTGAAGGTTGGGCATTGAGCTGGCACCTCGGCATTTTGTAAAAATCTACTGCCAATCATTAGTGGACCGGAGTTCCACTGTGGTGACCCCTAACCGGGAAAAGCCGAAAGACAGACAACATCAATAGCCTGAAATAAACCCTGAGCCAGACCCCATTAAACTACTCCTATGCAAAGAAAATTGAGGAGAAGGAGTAGATAAACACTTGGTTTTCAGTTTCTTTTTACATAACAAAATTGGGCCAACCTTGTTACTAATGGCAGCAGTAATTTCCACAGGGATGGGCATGGCATTCTAACACATCAAGGAAACCTTCCCTGTTCCCTCTCCAAGGACTGACAAGAGTGGTTCTTCCTGGCCCAAGAGGGGATCCCAATAATTGCATATGATATTATATATATGATACGTACATGATAAAATAGGGCTTACCCCTGGTCCATAATGACTGTAGGTGCTACACCAGAGGGATCCAGGGAAAAAGATGAGTGGTCTGAGGTATAACAAATGGTCACAGCAGAGTCACTCATCTGTGTCTGAGGCAAACTGCTTGCCTGCTGTGGTGGCAAAGGCTGTTTGCTTAATTTTTTTCTTTTTCTTTCTGTGGCTGGAAGATGGACTGCCTGACACTGGTAGTCAGTTCCATGGTCAAGCCAAAATTCTGCCTCTTTCTCAGGGAAGACAAGCAGCAATTGCCAGTAAATACTACCAGTCTACAAAATGTTACTTTTTGACAGAAAAACGCAATGAAAAGCATCTAATCTTATTTACCTGCTAAGTCTCATATTGTACTCTTGTGTCTTTACATTCTGGAAGAAATTTAAAGCAAATGTTTTCTTTTTATTGCATAATTTCTGTATATTTTTTAACTTGTTAAGTAGTAGTTAGCGGAGCTTTTCTCCTCGGGCCTCCACTGAAAATGGACATGTATCCAGTTGGACTAGCCCGGTTAACAAATGTAAAATAAAATAAATAAATAAATAAAATAAAAAAAGCACTTTAAAACAATATGCCTGTCCCAGTAAAAAATGAACACAATTTTGTCAAATAAAGTATTTTCATTAATTTTTACATCACTTTTAAACTGACAGAAAACAATGAGCGCTCCATTTAAAAGTACATTACATTTCTGCAAGAGTCCGTTAAAAAAAAAAATAACTTTCCTGAAAAAGAAAATAATGAAACATCAACAAAATTAAGAAAATGGAAGGTATTTCCCCACAAAGAGAACTTATTTGCCCAGCAAAGGAAAGCACAAGCTGACAGTCAATCCTCAAAAGCCTTAGCAGAGCATACTCTTTGGTGGCAGTAAAGCTCAGAAGGGCTATGCACCCAAACTTGTCCTTTAGTCATCTCAGCTTGAGCTGCCTGACAACTCGGCAGTATGAAAGGTGCTGTGAAGCTTTGGAAGCTGTTTGGCTATTATATCCTTGGCAGGATATAACCCATATAGCTAAAGATACTGCATCAGTGATCAATGTGATGAATATCAGACAATCAATGGGAGAAAGATAAAGATGAAGATGAAGACAAAAAGAATGGGTCTGATTCACATAATTGAATGTTCACATCAGTGAAATTCCATTCGTTGAAATGACAAGAGCGAATGTTCACATCAGAAAATTCCAAAAACAGGGAAGGTAAGTAGTTGGCTAACAGTCACACACACCGCAATATATCAAACCCACCACGGTGGGGGGGGGGGAGGGGGCTGCACCGGCCACCTTTACATACCAGCTCAATGATCAAACTATAGTGGGGAAAAGGAAAAAATTTCCTGATGTTGGTCAACTACCTACCTTCCCTGTTTGTGAACATTCCCTCTTGTCATCTCGACAAATGGTGGTTCGATGATGTGAACGTTCAATTATATGAACTAGGCCAAAAAAAGAAAAGTCAAATAACGTGGGAAAACAAAATGCCATTGCAGGAGTTTGCAGTGGAGGATTTTGATGATGGGAAACAAAATGCCACTGCAGGTAATCATTAGTGGCAGCAGTGATACAGTTTAGGTCAGGGTACAAAAACTCTACTAACAAGAGATCTAGATTCTTTATAAATGGAAATGGAGAAATTACAAGGATATGTACTCACTACAACGATGCATCTGTGTTGCTTGTTTTCATCCTTCCTCAACTGATGGATCTCAGATCTGGCTTTGGCACTTCATTAGACTTTGACTATACTGATCAAGCTCCTCCCCTTACCCATAAACCTCTCTTCTCCTTAATTAACTTAGATCAAGTTTGCCCTCTAGTCAGCTTACCAATTTATACAAAAAGATACCTAGCAGTTTGTGTTGTTTTTTTTGTTGCCTTTATACCAGCCGTACTCCTTTTGTGTTGTTAGTCTCTGGAGGCAGTACACAACACCCATGGGTTTAAACAAAG
>NC_056741.1:1149437840-1149445340 GCF_019279795.1 Protopterus annectens | reverse complement strand
CCATTAAGTCTCTTATTAGTAACTTCCTCAATCAGGTCTAATAACATTTGGTCAGGGTACCCTCTGTTCTTAAACATTTCCCTCAGTAGTTCACATTCTATGACAAAATCAGTCATAGTACTGCACATTCTCCCTGCCCTCACCAGTTGTCCTTTTACAATTGACCGTTTCTGTTTATACGGATGGAAACTGGTGAAGTGCAGGAAAGAGTTGCAGTACGTAGCTTTCCTGAACACCGTGGATGTAAGAGTACCACTCCTGAGGTCCTTAATTAACTTGACGTCAAGGTAGTCTATCTCGTTCTCCGAGAATTGTGATGTGAATTTCAAAAACTCCGTTGTTGAGTTTAAAGTTTCAACAAATCTCATGGCTTGGGTTTCAAAACCTTTAAACAATATAAAAATATCGTCAAGGAATCTGGTGTAATACATAACAGGTTCCATTAAACCTGGAATTTTCTTTAATATGTTAGCCTCCCAATAACCCATTACATAGTTGGCAACGCCAGCCCCACAAGGGGAGCCCATCGCTACTCCTCGTTTTTGGAGAAAAAATTCTCCGTTGAAGGTGAAGTAATTTGATGTTAGTACTATATCAAGCAGTTCCGTCACTAAATTCCCTTCACATCTAGAGGCCCCACATTCCTGGAGCATCAGACCTATCCACTCCACCACTTCTTGATGCGGTATGGAAGTGTATAGGTCTACCACATCAATGGTTAAGAAGTTGTTCTCACAATTATAAGGAATAGCACTGATATTCTCAAGGAAAGACAAAGAGTCTTTACAAATGCTAGATATGGCTGTCATATACTTATCTAATATGTTAGTGATAAGTTTGGAACAGGGGTATGTGATGGAAGACCTTCCATCAATCAAGGCCCTCATGGGGGGATTTTTTATATCTTTATGAATCTTGGGGATTCCAAACATAACAGGTACTTTAGGTAAATTTATATCTATGTAATTGTACAAATCACTGTCTATTTTTCCTAATAGGAACAGGTCCCTAAAGTAACCCCTGATTCTTTGATATTTTCCATTCACTTCACTCATAGATGATTTGGTAAAAGCATTACTGTTCAATACTTCAGTCATCTTCCCATTATAGGTGATGTTGTCTAGTAACACCAGCCCTCCACCTTTATCAGGTTTTATTAAGCGTACAGGTAGACGGCAAAGTTCGTCTAACAGTGCAACTTGCTCCCTAGTGATATTAAAATCACTTCTGTTATGGATTTTACTATTGTTACTAGCTAGAAACCTAAAATCCACCTCACATGTGTTCTCAAATAATTGTAACACTGTGTGTAATGGTGGGTTGAAAACACTAGACAGTTTTAAAACTGGTAAATTACCTTCACTACCTCCTGCAGTGACATTGTTTGTCTCATGTTGTTGATTGAACAGTAGTTTTAAATTCAATTTCCTCACAAAGCATTTTAACTCTATTATTTCTCTAGAAATGCTCCCTGATCTACTTGGCACAAAAGAATTACCAAATGCTAGTAATTCAATTAATTGTTCATCTAGAATGATGTCCGAAAAGTTATAAATCTTAAAATCCCCTTTCCTATTAGTCAATATAATAGGTTTTTCATTCACAGTAGGTACGTGTGATGTACTAGGTGACAAAGGACAGGTAATACCCGAGTCAACTACTAGTTGGGCCTGTTTTTCCTCCTGTTCATGTAAGGCCTGCTGTTGCGTTGTCCTAAAAAATTATTATTGCCATTACTAGAATTAGCCATTCTGTTATTGGAATTTACATTGTGCTGGTTACCACTAGTTCCTCCATTACTTCTAGCAAAACTTTTTATTCTATTACTACGTCTGGGTCCTGTACTAACCTGACCCTCTGTATCTTCCTCAATAATGTCATCCAAACCAAAATTATCAACCACTGTTTCAGACACCTGGGTATTACTTATGTGGTTTGAAGAGATTGTATCAGACATCAATAGTTTTGGGTATGCACTGTTATTGAGGTAGGCTGTCCTATCTCTTAACAATTTTTTATTTTTATTAGCTTTCAGCTTTAATAATAAAGTGTCAATACTGGACAGTATCCGACCATAGTCGAACCTATATCTAGTAAAGTCCAAGTCATTTTTAATGTCATTGTCCAAACTGTTGATCTCCTCCATCAGTAAGTCAGCTTTCAGGCCGTAATGTTTAATTATAAGCTGTAAAAGTTGAACACCCTGCTGTTGAAAAAGGGCCTCCAAGTCAGTATAGAAAGTCCGCTCAACTAAAAGACCTGAAGGAGCAAAGCTATTTCGCAGCCCCTTTGGTATCAAATTTTCAGCAATACATTGCCTAAAGTAGGCTGACTCCAATTGTAGTTTTTTTAATTTAAGCAGTTTTTCATCAAACAGTTTCAATTTATCTGTTAGACACTCATTTTTAGCGTTCAGTTCAACATTACTATTTTGCGTACCTTGGAGCCCAAAAGACAAATGCGCTGTGTCTAATAACCAGTCGTTTAAGTTAGGTAAACCAGAATTTACACCGTCTACTCTGTTATTCTGAGTTACTGTGGTGGTTACCTCTCGTGAATTGGAGCGTACATCCGCGACATTACTCCTTGCAGCTCTGGCATAATCAAACGCTTGCCCGGATCCTTCCTGGTTGTCTAGTTGACTTTCCGGGAATAACAGTTCTCCAAAAGAGTTGTTAGGTAACACTGTAGAAAGGTTACCAGGCGGTCGTTGTCCACTCGGTTGCCCAGCAGGAATCCAATCTTCAGAACTGGTCTGGCTTAGCACTTGCGGATTACCAGTACACGCAACAGGTGGTAGACGCATCGCATGTTGTATCTTGTCCATCCGAGAATTAAGCTGGTCAAGTCTGCGAGAAAGACCGGCTAGTAAGCCGGTAACATCAATGTTGGTGCCTTCGTTACCACTTGACATGGTATTGTTGATCTGTGGGCTGCCTGGACTAACAGGGCTCCTCGTAGCCATAAACAAACACTCGAGAAACAATTAAAAGACCAAAAAAGAACCGGTCCATGCCCAAAAAAAGTGTTTTTGTACTGTACAGACAACAGTTGTTTATGATATCAGTATTTAATACTGAAGCACAACAAGGATACTAGTTAGTAATAACTTATACACTTTAGTTTAGGTTGACTTTTGATGTAGCTTTCAGCTATGGTTACGTTGTATATACATATTTTTAATAACAAACTGTTAGTCAGAAACATTGATGCTAAGTGTAGCATGTTTTATGTGGTTAATGGAAGTATATTTTTTATTATACATTTTTTAATTTTATTTTTACATTTTCTAATATGTGAGCTGGTTTTCTGCATAATGTTTTAAACTAGTTGCAATAAGTGAGCGCAAAGGCGCTTTCAGGTTCAAACGCAATACGCAACTTTGTTTAATTTTAGGAAATTGGTTAATGTCATTTCCTGTTTTCAGGATATTTATGTAGTGTCTTTTACTGGCACATTACTTTTACCTCTGATGAAGCTGCATACAATTGTGGCGAAAACGCTCTGTTTTATTCTGTTAATAAAATTGCGTTAAGGATTTATTTGTGGAGCTGCTGTTTGCTGACAAGGGGCCTCTGACTTGGTTCTTTTTTGGTCTTTTAATTGTTTCTCGAGTGTTTGTTTATGGCTACGAGGAGCCCTGTTAGTCCAGGCAGCCCACAGATCAACAATACCATGTCAAGTGGTAACGAAGGCACCAACATTGATGTTACCGGCTTACTAGCCGGTCTTTCTCGCAGACTTGACCAGCTTAATTCTCGGATGGACGAGATACAACATGCGATGCATCTACCACCTGTTGCGTGTACTGGTAATCCGCAAGTGCTAAGCCAGACCAGTTCTGAAGATTGGATTCCTGCTGGGCAACCGAGTGGACAACGACCGCCTGGTAAACTTTCTACAGTGTTACCTAACAACTCTTTTGGAGAACTGTTATTCCCGGAAAGTCAACTAGACAACCAGGAAGGGTCCGGGCAAGCGTTTGATTATGCCAGAGCTGCAAGGAGTAATGTCGCGGATGTACGCTCCAATTCACGAGAGGTAACCACCACAGTAACTCAGAATAACAGAGTAGACGGTGTAAATTCTGGTTTACCTAACTTAAACGACTGGTTATTAGACACAGCGCATTTGTCTTTTGGGCTCCAAGGTACGCAAAATAGTAATGTTGAACTGAACGCTAAAAATGAGTGTCTAACAGATAAATTGA
The DNA here is from genome assembly GCF_019279795.1 of Protopterus annectens. Taxonomy (NCBI): domain Eukaryota; kingdom Metazoa; phylum Chordata; order Ceratodontiformes; family Protopteridae; genus Protopterus; species Protopterus annectens. The sequence continues at coordinate 1,149,441,130 of NC_056741.1, read as the reverse complement.
AACTGTTTGATGAAAAACTGCTTAAATTAAAAAAACTACAATTGGAGTCAGCCTACTTTAGGCAATGTATTGCTGAAAATTTGATACCAAAGGGGCTGCGAAATAGCTTTGCTCCTTCAGGTCTTTTAGTTGAGCGGACTTTCTATACTGACTTGGAGGCCCTTTTTCAACAGCAGGGCGTTCAACTTTTACAGCTTATAATTAAACATTACGGCCTGAAAGCTGACTTACTGATGGAGGAGATCAACAGTTTGGACAATGACATTAAAAATGACTTGGACTTTACTAGATATAGGTTCGACTATGGTCGGATACTGTCCAGTATTGACACTTTATTATTAAAGCTGAAAGCTAATAAAAATAAAAAATTGTTAAGAGATAGGACAGCCTACCTCAATAACAGTGCATACCCAAAACTATTGATGTCTGATACAATCTCTTCAAACCACATAAGTAATACCCAGGTGTCTGAAACAGTGGTTGATAATTTTGGTTTGGATGACATTATTGAGGAAGATACAGAGGGTCAGGTTAGTACAGGACCCAGACGTAGTAATAGAATAAAAAGTTTTGCTAGAAGTAATGGAGGAACTAGTGGTAACCAGCACAATGTAAATTCCAATAACAGAATGGCTAATTCTAGTAATGGCAATAATAATTTTTTAGGACAACGCAACAGCAGGCCTTACATGAACAGGAGGAAAAACAGGCCCAACTAGTAGTTGACTCGGGTATTACCTGCCCTTTGTCACCTAGTACATCACACGTACCTACTGTGAATGAAAAACCTATTATATTGACTAATAGGAAAGGGGATTTTAAGATTTATAACTTTTCGGACATCATTGTAGATGAACAATTAATTGAATTACTAGCATTTGGTAATTCTTTTGTGCCAAGTAGATCAGGGAGCATTTCTAGAGAAATAATAGAGTTAAAATGCTTTGTGAGGAAATTGAATTTAAAACTACTGTTCAATCAACAACATGAGACAAACAATGTCACTGCAGGAGGTAGTGAAGGTAATTTACCAGTTTTAAAACTGTCTAGTGTTTTCAACCCACCATTACACACAGTGTTACAATTATTTGAGAACACATGTGAGGTGGATTTTAGGTTTCTAGCTAGTAACAATAGTAAAATCCATAACAGAAGTGATTTTAATATCACTAGGGAGCAAGTTGCACTGTTAGACGAACTTTGCCGTCTACCTGTACGCTTAATAAAACCTGATAAAGGTGGAGGGCTGGTGTTACTAGACAACATCACCTATAATGGGAAGATGACTGAAGTATTGAACAGTAATGCTTATACCAAATCATCTATGAGTGAAGTGAATGGAAAATATCAAAGAATCAGGGGTTACTTTAGGGACCTGTTCCTATTAGGAAAAATAGACAGTGATTTGTGCAATTACATAGATATAAATTTACCAAAAGTACCTGTTATGTTTGGAATCCCCAAGATTCATAAAGATATAAAAAATCCCCCCATGAGGGCCTTGATTGATGGAAGGTCTTCCATCACATACCCCTGTTCCAAACTTATCACTAACATATTAGATAAGTATATGACAGCCATATCTAGCATTTGTAAAGACTCTTGGTCTTTCCTTGAGAATATCAGTGCTATTCCTTATAATTGTGAGAACAACTTCTTAACCATTGATGTGGTAGACCTATACACTTCCATACCGCATCAAGAAGCGGTGGAGTGGATAGGTCTGATGCTCCAGGAATGTGGGGCCTCTAGATGTGAAGTGGATTTAGTGACGGAACTGCTTGATATAGTACTAACATCAAATTACTTCACCTTCAACGGAGAATTTTTTCTCCAAAAACGAGGAGTAGCGATGGGCTCCCCTTGTGGGGCTGGCGTTGCCAACTATGTAATGGGTTATTGGGAGGCTAACATATTAAAGAAAATTCCAGGTATAATGGAACCTGTTATGTATTACACCAGATTCCTTGATGATATTTTTATATTGTTTAAAGGTTTTGAAACCCAAGCCATGAGATTTGTTGAAACTTTAAACTCAACAACGGAGTTTTTGAAATTCACATCACAATTCTCGGAGAACGAGATAGACTACCTTGACGTCAAGTTAATTAAGGACCTCAGGAGTGGTAGTCTTACATCCACGGTGTTCAGGAAATCTACGTACTGCAACTCTTTTCTGCACTTCACCAGTTTCCATCCGTATAAACAGAAACGGTCAATTGTAAAAGGACAACTGGTGAGGGCAGGGAGAATGTGCAGTACTATGACTGATTTTGTCATAGAATGTGAACTACTGAGGGAAATGTTTAAGAACAGAGGGTACCCTGACCAAATGTTATCAGACCTGATTGAGGAAGTTACTAATAAGAGACTTAATGGTTTTTATAAACCTTTACTAGTACAATCGGTCTTCACACAGGTTGATCTCCACACTGACGCAAGTTTAGTCGGGCTGAACTCGAGTAATGATGAGCTTGGTGCGAGTACGCTTGTAGTAAAGCAATGTGATTTCGCATTAAGTTTCATTACCACTTACAGTAGGAATTCCCAAGGAATTTTAGACATAATACGTAAGAACTGGCACTTCATAAACTCCAATTCTTATCTGACTGAAAAGTTAGGCAGTACACCTAGGATCATTTTTAGAAGATCCAACAACCTCAAGGAAATGTTACAAAGGGATACATCACAATACACATTTAATAAAAAGAGAGGGATGCAGCAATGTGGTTTCTGTAAGTTTTGTAACAGGGTAAAAACAGGTGAAACATTTGTGGTGAGGGATAAAAAATACCTTATCCGCTTTCCATTAAACTGTGAGAGTAAATCTATTATATACATAGCTATGTGTGACTGTTGCCAAGCGTTCTACATCGGAAAGACGGACCGTAGGGTCCGAGACCGGATGTATGAACATCTTTATGCCATCAGGAATGGAAGGAGTGAGAACGCTTTGGCAAAACATGTTGAAATGAACCCAGGCCATGGTTTCCACTTCATGGCCATTGACCATGTACCATTGAAGGCCAGGGGTGGCCCATTCTCATTAATACTGGAGAACCGGGAATTAGAATGGCAGTTGCGTCTGGATGCGTTTAGACATCCTGGACTTAATAGCAATTGCAATATTGCACTGGTATTGAAACTAAGAAGTTACCTTAGATAAATTAACTTGTGTAAAATGTATCCATCATAGGTACTCACACTAGTTGAATATTTGTATAGGTTAGGATGTGGTCCATGCCCAAAAAAAGTGTTTTTGTACTGTACAGACAACAGTTGTTTATGAT
>NC_056741.1:1149327840-1149430340 GCF_019279795.1 Protopterus annectens | reverse complement strand
TAAAATAATTTCCCCACCACTGAGGCTGTGTGGTGGTCAAATGTAAGGCTACTATCTACTTGTGTACCCAGATCCCTGACCACTGGGTCATCTCTTAGGGGCATATTATTAAGATTATAATTAGCCAGGATGAAAGACTTTCCAAAGGGTGCAATTATGCAATTCTTAGCATTGTGTTTAAGACCATGACTTTGGCACCATTTGTTAGGCCTATGCCTACTTGAAGAATGTTAGTATATGCAGGGTAGTCAATGATAACCCCCAGCTTGCAATTATCTGCAGACTTAGTCAGCTATAAACCTTCAGCATTTGCTTCTTCAGAGAAATAGGTGTCAAAAAGGAGTAGGTCTAGTAATGATCCCTGGGGAGTAGAGGTGCCAGAAGCTTTTGAAGGCTGGGGGGTGGAGGGTGAGAGGGGCACTTAGTGATCTAAAAAGGGCACATTTTAAAAACTATTTGCTTCCACAATTTAGGTTCACTTGGAGGACATTTTAAGCTTAGCCAATTTCCCTTTTGGTGCTTGAATTAACATTGTCTGATTAGTTTTACCAATCCTGTGGCTGATAATTGTATATTAGCCCTAGTAAGAATGAATTAGATTATACCATAGATAAATTGAGGGGACCCATGTAAGGGATGCAGTATTTAGGAACTGCCTCTCTCCATTAGTGGCACCAGGGGCAATCCTGGAGTACATTTTCTATTACCCATCCTTAGATCCAAGTTGCATTTGAAAATGGACAGGGATGAGCTTTGTTTTACTTGAATGGACAGTCTGTTCTGGAACAGTTGTAGCCTCTGCGATATATATCCATCTCTCCACAACATTCAGTTTAGATACATGGACTGAGTATTTCTGATGCCATTTGACTTGTTGATGTTCAGTAGGTCCCTCAGTATTAGGTTGGAGGATGCCTTGTATGCCAGGCATGTCACCTGTAAGCATGCTGTGGGATACGGAGTGTAGTGATAAATCTTTGAGGTGGTCCATGCAAGACCTATTGTTTAGGACTTGTATCCTTTTAATAAGGTATCTCTGTGGGTATTAAAATTGCTGCATGATCTGGACAGATACATGCCAAAGTGGGCATTATACAAAAAGATTGACCTACTGAGGGCTTTGTAAAGGGGGACAATAACATCTTTAGATCTAGTTGCAACCAATTTGTTTATAAGCTGTGCAATATAGAAAGACTTTCTTATGACTCTGGGCACATGTTGGTCAAAGGTTAGGTCACTGTACACACAAGTTCCCAAATGCTAAACAACTGGGTCACTTCTCATGGGCATTGTGAATTTGGCAGTTCTTTGGAGTAGATGACTTCCCAAAGGATACAATAATGTATTTTTTGGAGTTTAATTTTAATTCATAATGCTGGCAACAGTTATTGTTTGGGACAAACCTTCCTGCATGATAGTTAAGTCATTTGGGGATTCAATAACTGCTCCTAGCTTGTAGTCATTTCAGACTTAGTCAGTCAAAACTCTTTGGTATTTCCTTTTACTTTTGAGATGTATATGCCAAACAGAAAAAGTCTCAGCACCGAACCCTGTGGGACTCCATTGGTGACTGGTCTCTTTCCCTATTTTGATCTCCTGCATCATGTGAGCAAGCTGGCAATCCAGCTAGTGATGCAAGTGTTTTCTCCTAGATTATTCATCTTTTGTACTACACTATACTGAAAGTGTGTATATTTTGTTTCAGTGCTGAGCTGGGGTGGAAGAGACTTTCATAGTTTTGCAACATATACAGAATATAAAGATTTCCCACATGATTATTGCTAAAAGTAAGATATGTCTTAGTTGTTTAAATGAAAGAGAATGTATAATAACTCATTTTTTATTCTGACTCCTATATCTGACACAAGTCAGTGGTGATGGTGTTTACATATATCGCAAACATGCATTGCCAGACAACTTGATGGCACGTTTGCAGTTTATGCCATAGTAAGCAGGGCTATAGTTAAAAAGAAAGTATTATGTTTTTAATGTACTGTGTGAGGAATTTTTAAAAACAGTTTTACTGAATACCATGTAAACTATATATATATATATATATATATATATATATATATATGGATCACCTTTATATCCCCGAAATCGTGTTTCGCCGACACACTAATCACCGACACCAAAAGACCGACAACAAAAAACACCGACAACGCAAAACACCGAAAACCATTACACCAACACACTACACGTAAACAACACAGTACACTACATAACATATCCACTATCCCTAACCCAAACCCTAACCCTAAGGTCCGACACTACGACACTTACCCTACCTGCACCCTAACCCTAACTCACTTACCCACTAACCCCAAGATCCGACACTACCGCACACTCACCCTACCTGCACTAACCCTAACTCACTTACCCACCCCTAACCCCAAGGTCCGACACTACCGCACACTCACCCTACCTGCACCCTAACCCTAACTCATTTAACCCACCCCTAAACCCACAGTCCCTCACTATCGCACACACACCCTACCTGCACCCTAACCCTAACTCACTTAACCCACCCCTAAACCCACAGTCCCTCACTATCGCACACTTACCTGTCCGCTCCCTAACACTAAATCCCTCACTCGATCGCACACTTACCGAGTCCGTCGGATCCTCACCTTGTCGGTCGTCTGCGTTGTCGGTGTTTTCGTCCCGTCAGATTCCGTGTCGGCGAAACGCGTTGTCGGGCATCTGAAGGTGACCCATATATATATATATATATATATATATATATATATATATATATATATATATATATATATTTATATACACATGCACTCTGCAGGTTGGAATACATTATGTGTTGAATCAGCATTTACATATGTTTTGCTGTTTAGATATTATAGAAAATCATGGCTTTCATTTTAAATATTACTGAGTAGCCATACTGTTGTGGATTACAGCACATATGCAGATCATATTGGTTTTATTATATGCTTAAATCTTAGGCACTTATGCAAGCATCAAAGTGAAGAGATACAGTTTCAATTACTGAAACAACAAATCAATAAAACATACATTGCAGGGTTATTTACAGTGCAAGCATGCAGAGCACAGAACCATATCACAATTAAAGCAGATAAACTACAATAGCACACTATGAATTTTGTAATACTGGCAGAAAGTTAACAAACATACTCACTGGCAGTCTGAAGAGGGTTATAATGCTTTCATGTGAAATCTTTTAGTACCATAGAGGATGACACCCTAATTATGGCCCAGACTACCTGAGTTTTATTAGCGGCTCAGATGTTTAGGTGGTGTAGGTACTGTACACATGCCCTTCCCCATATCTGCATGGGCTCTTCCCTGGGATTTATCTTTCATAACTCACCCAAAGACATGCTGCTTAGCTTGAGTGACTAATAATATGATGCTCGATTTCTGCTACGGAGCTCTTTTCCCTGGTTTCTTCTCTGGAGGACTCATTAGGACAGTGTAACTAGTCAGACTACAACGTTACATTAATAAATGCTATTCTAGGCATCTTCCTCTATTCTCCTGTTCACACTTCTGAGGAAGGGTAAGCTGATGCAAACTGCTTATTCCTATCCCTCACAGACGGCCTCTTCAGCAGTTAAACTCACTAGTCCAAATCAAGCTCTTGGGGCTGCAGTCAGGGCTCTATCTTTCTGCATCATGGTGGCAACATGTGTATTGCTAGTTAAGTTCATTCATCCACATTATCATACTCAATTTATCACTTTCAGGATTGTGGCATACTTTTAAGTTATTCCCCTTTGAAATACTTGACTGAACAGAAAGGAAAAAAAACACTCCTACAACTATTTAGTTCATCATTTACATTAAATCAACGCATTTCATTACAATCAACAAATTTACAACACCTCATATTTCACATTTTCAATATTTATATAAACATGCCCTGTAGAAAATCAGATAATTAAAAAGCTTTTATAGCCTTATAATTTCCTTCTCTGGTTTTGCACTGATGTCAGTGGCTTCAATGGCTTCATTCAGATTAAATGGCTCTACCTCCTTCACTAAAAATGTGAAATCAGTCATTTCCACTAGATTGCACAATATCGCTTTACAATTCTTTGTAAATAAACCAATGAACTAATTTATTTATTTTTGTAAGCTGGACACTCGTTAACATTACATGTTCATAGGTTCATAGGTAGGTACTAGGCTATCTGCCCGAGGGCATTTATAAGCCTAGCCAGAGTGTGTCAGCTTTCGCCGCCCCATTGATTAATTAACTGAGCCTCTGTCAAGAAGAGCCAATGAAGTGATCCCAGGGGTGTATTTTCTGCTACCCATCCACTTGTCAAGGTTTCTCTTGAACAGTGTTAGTGAGGGGCTCTGCCTAATGTAGTTAGGAATTTTGTTCCAAAGCATGGGGAGTCTCTGTGACAGGAATCTATCCCTCCAGCATGTTCTATTTATTGTTGTGGCAAGGTTTAGCTCACTAGAGCGAGTGGCTCGCAGTGACTTGGATTTCTTTAGGTGGAGCATGTCCATCAATTCTGAGTTAGACATGGCTTTGTAAGTCAGGCAGAGATTACCTCTGAGTAAGTGATATGCCACTGAGTACAGCTGGAGTTTTTCCAGTTGGGCTGCATAGGACATATGTTTGAGGCCTGTAATCCTCATGATGAGGTACTTTTGTGGTCTTTCCAGCTGTTGGAAGTGTCTTGTGAGGTACATCCCAAATGGGGCATTGTACTCTATGATGGGTCTGATGAGTGATGAGTAGAGGGGCGCTATAACTTCTTTATTTCTCGATGCGAACCCTTTAGTAATTAGATGGGCTACATAGAAGGATTTCCAACCTACTTTAGCAATATGATTTTCAAAGGAGAGATTACTATCTACCTGGGTCCCCAGATCTCTTATTACCTCTTCTGTATTAAGGGGCTGCCACCTATGTGGTAATTCATGGGTGTTTTCTTTTTCCCAAATGGGATGACTATGCATTTTTTGGCATTTAGCTTGAGACCATGACTTTGACACCAGATGTCCATCTCAGTAAGGCCCTTTTGGAGAATGTCCATGTCAGCCGGAGAGTCAATTATGGCTCCCAGTTTGCAGTCATCGCTGAACTTGGTTAGCCATAGTCCTCCTGTGTTTGCCTGTACTTCTGAGAAGTATATGCTGAACAGTAGGGGTCCCAGGACCAAGCCTTGTGGGACACCACTTGTGACTGGTTTAGAGTCGGACCTGGAGCCTGCTATTCTTACCATGTGACTTCTGTCTGTAAGCCAGTTGGCAACCCATCTCGTGATGTAGTAGTTTATGTTTAGGCTGGTGAGTTTTTCTATAATTCCCGAGTGGGGAATGGTGTCAAAAGCCTTGGCGAGGTCAAGGTAGGCTGTGTGAACTACCTTCCCCTCATCTATGTCCTTGGTAACTGTCTCGAAGAAGTCAACCAGGTTTAGTAGGCATGATCTGCACTTAACAAAGCCGAACTGGGTCAGGTCAAGTGTTTGGAGGTTCCCAATGTCTTTGTTAATGAGTTCCATGATGATGTGCTCCATAGCCTTTCAGACAAGGCTGGTCAGGCTTATAAGCCGATAGTTACTAGGTCCAGTTGTGGCCCCTCCTTTGTGGAGCAGAATAACCATTGCTGTGTGCCATTCTATGAGCACATAGCCTATGGAGAGGCTGAGGTTGAACAGCATGTTTAGGTGGGGGGTTAGTTCGTTCTGTAGTTCATGCAAGACACAGCCTCGGACACCATCTGGCCCCACTGAAGCTGTGCTTTTGACTTTTGAAAGGACTGTTTTCACCTGTGTGCCTGTGATTTCCGGGACACTACACTTTTCCAGTATTGTTGTGGGCCCTTTTGGGGGTGAGAGCGGGGTGAAGTTTGCACTGAATCTATCTGCCAGGATGTTGACAATATCAGTGGGTTCATTATATTTTGTGCTATTTTACACTAGCTCAGAACATATCTGTGAGTTGCCACTTAGATTCTTGACATAGCTAAAAAAGGCATTGTGGTTATCTTTCGATTCCTTGGCTATTTTTCTTTCGAAGTTAGCTTTGGAGGATTTTATGAGGGACCTTAGTTTCTTACTGATACTGCTCAGGGATGTCTTTCCTTCTTGGGATTTGCTTTTTTTTTCTGAACTAGTTTCCTCCATCTATTGTATAGTCTGTTTATGGCAGGGGTCCACCAGACTGGCTTCCTTCTCTTAGGGGAGTGAGTCTTTTCTGGTTCCTGTCCACTACATACACCATTTTCTTTTATTGCTTCTCCAAATTTGGGATAGGCAATTACTTATGTGTTGTATTTCAAATATATTTAAGTATCAAATATAGGTTCATAGGTTCATAGGTTCATACTAGGCTATCTGCCCGAGGGCATTTACAAGCCTAGCCCTTCGTTTTGTGGCTTACGCCACCCCTTTAGTATGGGGAACTATACCCATTATTTTGCTGTGCCTCTGTCGAGCAGTGGCACTGAGGTAATCCCTGGGGTATATCTGCGATCTCCCATCCATTGGTCAAGATTTCTCTTGAACAAGGCCAGCGAGGTGCTCTGCCTCACATGTACCGGGATTTTGTTCCACAGCATAGGGAGTCTTTGGGTGATGAATCTATCCCTCCAGCACGTCCTATTAATAGCCGTGTCAAGGTTTAAGTCTGGCGCCCTTGTGGCTCTGATGGATCTAGATTTTTGAGGTGAAGCATATTCATCAAAACTGGGTATGACATGCCCTTGTATGTTAGGCAAAGGACACCTCTGAGCAAGCGGTGGCGACTGAATAGAGCTGGAGTTCTTTCAGTCGGGCAGCATAGGACAGATTTTTGAGACCCTTTATCCTTTTGGTGAGGAACTTTTGTGGCCTCTCCAGCTGCTGCAAGTGTCGGGTCAGATACATTCGAATGGGGCATTGTACTCAATCATTGGTCTGATGAGTGATGAGTAAAGGGAGACTATGACCTCCCTTGATCTAGATGAGAATCCCTTCATGATAAGGTGGGCAATGTAGAAGGTCTTCCTAACTACTTTAGCTACATGGGTGTCGAATGACAGACTACTATCAACCTGGGTCCCCAGGTCCCTGATAACTTCTTCTGTGCTCAGTGGATTGCCACCTATTTGGTAGCTAGGGGTAACCTTGTTTCCCGAAGGGTATGACTATGCATTTTTGGCATTTAACTTTAGGCTGTGGCTCTGGCACCAGTTATCCGTTTCTGTGAGACCCTTCTGAAGGATATCTGTGTCAGATGTGTTTTCTACTATGGCCCAGTTTGCAGTCATCTGCAAACTTTGTCAGCCATAACCCTCCTGTGTTTGCTTGTACTTGGAAAAGTAGATGCCAAACAAGAGTGGGCCCAGGACTGAGCCCTGTGGGACACCACTTGTGACAGGCTTTGAGTCTGACATGGCGCCAGCAGCTCTGACCCTGTGGGTTCTGTCACTCAGCCAGTTTGCAACCCATCTTGTGATGTATGGGTTGACATTTAAGCTGATGAGTTTTTCAATGATACCCGAATGGGGTATTGTATCGAAGGCCTTAGCCAGATCGAGGTAGGCTGTATGGACTGCCTTTCCCTCATCAATGGCTTTGGTGACTGTTTTGAAAAAGTCAACCAAGTTTAAAAGGCATGATCTGCCTTTGACAAAGCCAAACTGGGTTGGATCCAAAGTCTGCAAATTCCCTATATCTTTATTTATGAGGTCCATTATGATCCTCTCCATGGCTTTGCAGATAAGGCTTGTCAAGCTAATGGGCCGGTAATTTCCAGGGTCGGTGGAGGCACCGCCTTTGTGAAGTGGTACCACAGTTGCAGTGCGCCACTCCTGGTGCGTATCCAGAGGTAAGACTTTGATTAAACAGCTGTCCTAGCTGTGGGTTTAATTCCTCATTGAGTTCATGGAGCACACAGCCGGGGACACCATCAGGTCCCATGGATGCTGTCTTTTCTGCTTTGGGCAGAGCAGTTCTCACTTGCGCGCTGGAGATGTTTGGGGGGCTGCAATCGTTTGGTATAGATATCTCTCCTTTTGGGGGGGAGGGGGGGAAGAAGTTTGCACTGAACCTGTCAGCCAGTATGTTGGCAATGTCTGTAGGATCAGTAATCTTCACATCATTTTGAACTAGCTCTGAGCATATCTGGGAGTTTCCTTCCCAGGTTGCTAAACATAATTCTCTAGATCTTTGATTATAAAAATATAGGATGGCATTGTCCAAAATTGACTGCACACAGACAATTGAAACGGAACTGGAATAAATTCAATGCTCATCATTATTTGCCCAAAAATTCCTAATAGTTATATAACAAATATTAGTACAAAGACTGCAGATTATAAAATGCAGTTATTCCAAATACTATTTATAAAGAAAAAAAACCCTTAGCAAGAACTTAAGAAAGACCAAGCAAAGCTAATGTCTTCACAGTCTTCACTGTGTTATACCTTGTACTGAGAAACACAGAAAAGAGGTGAAATATGCCAAGTTGACAGCTAGTGGGGTTTGACTTTATTGGACTAAATGCATCAGTAAAGACTTAAGGTGAAAGTAAAAAGGCCTGGGTATTCAAACAACATGCAGCTGGAGCACTGGTATATCCTTACGGGGTCATCTGCATATATTCCATGGGCCTTCACTACAGCATGTTTAAGGTATTACACTGTGGACTCATCTTAGTATGCTGACATTATAGTTGCCGTCAAGGGGGACACAAATTATATGAACCCATCTTTTCTCAACAACAGTGACATTATTCAGCCAAAGTCTAAGGCTGTCCAAGTATATACTCTCTTCTTTCATGAATACATGATTTTACTTTCAAATTCTGATCTGCTATAAATTTGGTATTCACACACTACACACACTATATTAAAGATTTTATATTACTTTCACTGACTAACTTACTTTGTTTGTTAAAACGAACAAATTATATTACATTTTACATAAAGTATTTCCACTTGAGATTTTTGAAGTCAGTCTTTAGTGTGTTAATCATTTCTACCTCGGATCTTTTAATTTATGTTGAATGTTCAAACTCAGTCTCTAAAATTTCACAAAATATTACTTCACTTAAATATATGGCTATTAGAGCTACAGTTCAGTGATTCAGACACAGTTGTAAAAGGCATTTCATAACTGTATGTATTGTTTGTGGAAAATGTCACACCATCATTAACAAGCATTTTACCTTGGATGCCCTATTGTGACTTGTTTCCTGAAGTGTAGCAGTAGCCCTCTTTATATTATGCAACTATAATTCAGTTTCAGGGAATTAAGCGTTAACCATTATGGCATATTGGATTCATGAGTAAACCAGAAGTCATGCATAACATATGAGCACACTTTTTCATTTTAAGACTTATGCCGATGATGAAAACATCACCCATAACACACATTAGCTTATGGCATCCAAAAAGTGTTACATCTCTTACAAACTTTATTTATAGAAAAAAGGTTACAGAATATATGATCATGTTTGTTTTATGTGATATCCATCAGATGATAAAAAAACTGTTTTGCTGATCTGTGGAAAAATATTGAATCTGCAGAATAATTTCTGGTAGTCACTGCCAAAATACATCTCCTGCCATCAAACTTAATACTGTTTAGGACTGGAATACAGAGGCTGAACAAAGCTGGTGTGCAAACATTGCAATCAGGTTTATAAAACATTGTTCTATGAATTAATGACTAACAGATTCACTCCAGGATCACATCTTATGGGTCCTCACATAGGACTGAACTTCAATCATATCCGAAAAACATGAAGCCAGCAGCATATCCGAAACATAAAAGTTTCATGACAAAAGTCAGCATATATCAGAAACACGTCTTCTCCTTACCTGCAAGTATGCTGAGGAAAGGTTGTGCCTGTGCTGAAACACTAACAAAAATCTACGGTGGTGCCATCGTGGATTTATTTATGCCAGTGGCATCTTTAAGGAGAACTTATGCCCATGCATGCTTCTTAGGAGCAAAATTTCAAACTTCCATAAGATACAGCTGTACCTTACAGAAGTTTAAAATTTTGTACCTAAGACACATGCATGGGTTCTCCTTAAAGATGCCACTGGCATAAATAAATCTATGATGCCACCACCATAGAGTTTTGTTTCATTTTTTTTAAGCTGAAGCTGTTGTGGGAGCTAGACAAGGTAAGATGGTCTTGTAAAAGTGTGGAGGGGGGGGGGCGCTCCCTCCCCCTAGCTCTATGGTTCTGGAGCCCATGCCTGGAGGACTTCACTAGTGATTGGCCTCTTGGTGGAGGCAGCCTCACCTATTTTGACCTCCTGAGCCCTATCAGTGAACCAGTCAGCTATCCAGTGGGTGATAAAGGGTTTATTCCTAATTTAGTGAGCTTGCCTTTAATGCCTGAGTGGGATATTATATCAAAAGCCTTGGCTAGGTAGAGATATGCTGTGTGCAAAGTCTTGCTCTCATCTATTGCTTTGGTGACCCTCTCAAAGAAGTCTACCAGATTTAATATGCATGACCTTCTTTTAACAAAGCTGAACTGTGATAGGTCCAGTGTTTGGAGGTTAGCTATGTCCTCGTTTATCATGCCTATGATGATTCTTTCCATGGTCTTACATATGAAAAGGGTCAGATTTATGGGGCTGTGGTTGCACGGATCAGTGGTTGACCCTCCTTTGTGCAGGGGAATGATTGCAGCCATCTTGCATTCTTTGGGCACAAAACTTAGTAGTGTAGCGAAGGTGGTGTGAGAGGGGCAACAGTCCAGGGTGCAAAGTATTGGGGCATGATCAGCCAGTATTGCATTTGCAGCCAAACCTGAGCACTGTAGCATGCCATGTGTGGTCTAAACAGTAGCAACTACTTGCTATATTGTAGCAAACAGTTTGCTACCATTTAAAATTAAAAAACAAATCTTTTTTTTTTTTTTTTTTTTAACTAAAACCTGAGCAGTGTACCACTCCATACAGGAAGAGTATAAACTGTATCAACTGTTTGCTACATTTGTAGCAAACAGTTTGCTACAATTTAAAGGACTAAATGTTTTATAATTTTTTTTAAACAAAAATATGTTAAAGGAGGGTTGGTGTTGGGGGGGGGGGCATGTCACACAAATGGGACCTGAATTGCTCGGGCTGAAGGGAGAGAGTTGTATTATTCGTCTGGCCACCTGTTTGTTGTGCCAGTAGAAGGAATTTCCACTTCATTTTTTTTTATTGATGGGGGTTTGCAAAGATCTAGCTGTAATAATCTGATCACTTATGACTTATTATAGTGACGTGCTGAGGGGGTGGGGTGTTGGTTCATAGCACCTGTCCAGGGTGCTAATTGAACCAGCAATGATTCTGACAAAACCTGACAGTTGGCTCCAGCTGAAAAGTGATACAAGTGGTCCACAGGGGTCATGTTTCATGCTATTTAGCAAACATCCCAGGATGCTCTTGGGGACCATTGATGCAGTGTTTTTGGCCTTGGAAAGTACATTGATGACCTGTTCCCCCTAGTAATGGTTGGGTGGATTGTGGTATTTCCTTTAGACTATAGGGAGGAGTGGGGTGAAAAGTTTGAGCCGAACCTGTCAGCCAAAAGGTGGGCAATGGTCTCTGGTTTCTCTCTTTTTTTATTTCTCCAAATCTTTTGGGTTTCTAATACCATGAAGGGAATGGACCCCATTCCTAAGTCAAAGTATGATTAAAGTTCATGAAATTAGCATTGTTTCAGTCTTTGACGTCAGCCAGAAGTGCTCTTCGTAGCTTCCTCAATGTGCCCAGTAATGACTCCTTCTGCAATTCGTATGGAGTTACATGTTATCGGTAACATATCTAAATATGATTGTAGATTATTTTTTATAAGACCTATTGTTCCTACAACTATTGGAACTGTCTGGGTATCTTTCTTCCACATCACTCTCATGTCTACCTGCAAATCCTGATATTTTATGACTTTATGTCTCTCTGTAAGAAAGACACTGTAGTCACTGGGTGTGGTGATTTCAATGATCAATGCTACTTTTGTCTTTTTTTCATGGACTGCTATATCTGGTTTGCTTGCATCTATCTTCTGAACTGTTGGTAATGGGCGGTCCATTGTGATGTAGACTTCATAATTTTCTATGATGGTTTTTGGCTCATGTTTCCAACGTTTTTCAGCTACTTCAGTCTCATAATGTTTTCACAATTCCCAGTGCAACAGTCTTCTCACATTATTATGCCTTTCAGTATACAGTCCTTCTGCCAATTAATATGTCACAACCAACAACAAGGCATGGGACTGTTTCCAATTCTGTTTTACAAAACCTACAGTTGTCTGCTTCTCCCACATCTTCAATGGACTTTGTAAACCAGTGTGTACATAGCCCACTATCTTGGGGCACCAATATTAACCTTTCACCTTTTGTTTTGAATTCGACTCTCCATAACCATTCCTGCATTCGATCTTGATCAACATGAGGTTCTTCTATGAGTTTTCTATTCTTGCAACTATATTTATGCATTTTACACACATTTCTTGTCTTTTCATCTGATCCTTCACCTTATATTCTTTCTTTTGTTTTTTGGCACATTCAGTTGTTACTTGATTTTTATCTACTTCTATTTAAATTTCCATTTCCTCTTGATGCCGATATGCTTCTGCCAGACTAAGCAGAAAAGAAATCTTAGATTTATTCTCCTCATGTTTCAAAAGTTTGACTATGTTTGGGTCTTGTGAGGTCAGCAGATATGTATGCAGTCCCATGTTACAGATCTATACATGTAATCAATTTCAAGGAGGTCCATCCCTCCTTCAGAATGGGGAATATATAATCTTGGTATGCACTGATTTTTATAAATCATTTGGTGAGCATGAGGCATCCTTCTTGTTTTCCTATCTAATCTATCCAACACCTTTTGGGGCCAGTCAGTCACTGCAAAAATGTAAGTTAGGACAAGAAGACTGAATTGGTTTATAGCCTGAAATTTGTTCCTATATGTCAACCCTATTTTCAGAATTAATTTAAGTATTTTAAAATATTCCTTACTTTTATTCACGCTTGTTCAGGTTTTATTGTTGACCCTTCAATTCCCAAATATTTATATACTCCCTCTTGCTTAAGTTCTTTTATATCACATTCTTGTCCCAAACTGATGTTTTCTTGGTGTTGCAGCTTTCCTGCTTTAAAGGTTGCTTTTGCACATTTGTCAAGACCAAATTATATTCTTATATCATCTGAAAAAGTTTTGACTACTTGCAGTCATGCTTTCAGTTCTTCATCTGCTGGACTATAGAGTTTTAAATCATCGACAAAGAGAAGATGATAAATCTTTACACTTTGTTCTTTTCTAGGATCCAAACTATAGCCATGACCTAATCTGTTAAGTAGACATCTTAATGGGTTAAGGGCAAGACAGAATAGCAGCAGTGACAGGGAGTCACTCTGTAATACCCCCTTTGAATTTTTATTCCTGGAATAATAATTTGTTCTTTATCATGGCTTAACTGCAAAGTGATCTGCCACTGTTTCATGGTCACCATACTGTAATCGATCACTATAGGGTGTATCTTATACATTTTTAAGTTCTCTTTTATCCATGAATGTGGGATAGTCAATTTTTTTTTGTAGTCAGTCCATGCATACTTAGATTTTTCTCCTTTTTACAGTTCTCCATTATGACTTTATTTAACAACAAATGATCCTTTGTTGCATATGACTTTCTTTTATTACCCTTTAGTTCTGCTACTATAATTGCATTTTCTTCTATATGACTATAAACTCTGTCAGCATCAATTTCTGTGTATAGTTTATATGAAGTCAGAAGGCAAGTTATTGGTCTATAATTTTTAGGGTAGCTTGCAGATTCACTCTTACGTAGGAGCATTGATTTTCCTGTTAGCCAGGTTGGTGTCTGTTCAGATTGCACATATAAATAGGTTCTTACTCATGGCTAAATTTTTGTTCAAAGATGTTAGTATTTTTAACCAAAAGTTAAATACTGCATCTGGGCCTGGGGTTTTCCATTTAGAGGCTTTTCTTAACTTTTTTCACTTTCTCTGGCTATTTCATCCCATTTCATATCCTGTGCATTTAAACTTCTTATTCTTTCTTTTACGTCTTCTATCCATTTAGCATCTTTATTATGTTCCACGGGATCTTCATAGATACTTCTCCAAAATATATCTATTTCTTCTATCTATTTTTCAGCAGTCTTTCAATTCCTTTTACCTTGTTTCCCAATTCTCTATAAAACTTTTTTGGGTCATCAATGAAGTGCTTATTTTGTACTTTCCCTCTATATTTAACTGTGTACCTTCAAAGTTTTTCCACCTGTGCTGAGATTTTTAGTTTGTTATTTATGATTGTTCATAATGGAACCTGGTCTGTTCTAATACTGTGCATTGCTTTTATCACATCTATCTTTCTTAGTATTTTTGTTGATCTGTTTCTTCTCTACTCTTCTAACAGTGACACTTCTTGTCATAGGTGCTTTATAGTTTTCTCTGTTCGATACTTCCATGATGGTATTCGATTTCTCCCCTTCCTTTCCCTCACTACCCTGTTCTTGTGATAGAACTTTGTCAGTTATTTATTTAACTGGACATTAATATATCCTGTTTACTTCTGTTATTTCACATGGATCTCTATGGATTACTCTGTTCATTTGCTTTATCAAACTTTTGACTTTTTGGGTTTTATTGACCTTCTGCAGTCTATTTCTTTCATTGATCTCAATATGTCTATCTATGTCTATTAAATCAAGCAACTCTTCTCTTAGCTCATTTTCTTCTAAACTGAGGGCACATTTTTTTTTCCATTTCCTGTGGGACATTCTATAGAAAGTTCCATAGCATCTTCTGTGGCACTTTCTCTTCATTTTCATCCTGTGCCATCCGTTGCTCTGTCATATGGGAACTCACTGGCCTATCACTCCTCAACATTGACTGCATCAGAGTTTCCACAGTTTCCTGTTCTTTCCCTTGCTGTCCAGCTTCAAGTGAATGTTTGTACTGGTTTCCCATGGAAGGCTGCAAAACATCTTCATATGGCACCCGACCGATTGCTTCCTGTTCCACTGGGTTCCCCTTAATTTGGATAGCCATTGATCTATCCTGTTGTGGTGCTTTCTGAATTAGATTTTCTACACTGAATCCTTCACATCACAGATACTCCATAACTTCAGTTTCTATTTTGCTTAACTTCTCCATTAAGAATCTCATTTTCTGCTTTTTCTCTTTGTCTTCTTATTTTTTATATTGTAAAGTTTTCCATGGCTGGATTCCTTTGCTTGTATTTCTCTTCGAATATCTTTGGTGCTGCTCTTTTTGTATTGGTTAGTTTTGCTTTCTCCATTGCATAAATATTACACCATATTAAATCTCTTTTTCTTTCCCATGTCCATATTTCTTCTTTAGGTGTCTTCGAATCTTCCTGCTTCTCCTTACTTTGGGGACTTACTCCATCATGCTGTGATATAACCTGTGTTAGACCTTCTACACCAAATCCTTCACTTCGCAGGCACTCCATAACTTCAACTTCTATATTTTTTTAACTTCTACTTTACTAATCTTCTTTTCTACATTCCCACTTTGTGATATTATTTTTTTATTGGGAAAATTTCCATATCTGGATGCCTTTGCCTGTATTTCCTTTGAATATCTTTGGGACTGCCTTCCTTATATTGATTAATTTGGCTTTCGACTTTGCATAAATATTGCACCATATCAAATCTCTCTTTCTTTCCCATGTCCATGTTTCTTTTTTATACTTTTCAAAAATATCTAGGTTTTGTTGTTTATATTTTTGCACTTTCTCAGATGCTTCTTTTTCCAAACAAATCAAAGTTTCTTGAACAAATCTGTTTTATTAACGAATACAAATTTTTATTTGAAGCTTCTGACAGTTTTTCTTCTGGAAGTATTTTTCTTTCCTCTAATTTCTCTCTTAATCTTTTTGTATATCTTGTGCCTGGAAATTCTGGGCTTTTTGCATAATAGTAACAATGCATAATTTCATTCTTATCCTCAGTAGTCCACTTTATTGTCTTTATGGCTCTTCTTTGGTCTATCAGTTTTTTTGTGATTTTTGTGGACTACTACTTCCTTCTACAACAGGGGGTGCCATCCTCCCTCTGGGCCTGGCCTGGCCCCATTGTAGGAATGTTTCCATATTTCTACCTATTTTACCTGGTTCAGTGTGGGTGATCCCATTTACAATGAGTTCTGCATATTGTTGCATATTTCCTTTGTGATTATGGGCAGTAGAAAGCTTTGTGGTTGCCCTTAACCTAAGAAGGTATTTTTTCTTCAAATTTAGCTTTTGAAGTACTAATTAGCCCTCCTAGCTTCCTGTTTAGATTGGTCAGTGGGCTTTTAGTATGTTAGGCTTTGTTCCTCCTACACTTGGCCAAGATTTTTTATTTTTTTTTGTATAATCTATTGATATTGTGATTCCACGAGTGTGGCTTGTCTTTTGAGTTTGCCTTATTAGTAATAAGAGTGGGCACAGCTTGCCCTATGCAATTTCAATATGTCTGTACAGGGATTTTGTAAATAGGTCAGCATATGCTGTGGTGTTTACTGGGTTTGGGGGTGCTTGGAATTTAAACAAGATCTCAATTAGTAGGGAGGGAGGGGTTAGACTTGGAATAGTTCCTAAAGGTTTTTGGTTTCACTGGGTTCCCAGATTTAATTTTTATTTCAAGCAATACTGCCTTATGGCCAGATCTGAAAAGTGAGGACATTACATTGGGTGAGAAACATCACTCCCCCCTATGTTTGTGAGAGCAAGGTCAAGGATGTTTGTACCCCGCTATGAGAATAGGCCATCTGTTCCAGGATGCTGGTATTAATGAAGTTTAGGAATCACTGGGCTTGTGCAATAGAAGTAGTGTGAATTTCCCAGTCTATAAAGGGGTAGTCAAGATCCCCCATGAAGATTGTTTTGGGTTGAACAGTGAGGGACTCTAGTACATTAAGATAGATAGTATGGGTTTTTTGGGACATGGAGTGAGACGTATATGTTGCAAGAATATCATACAAGATCGTGTTTATGGTGAGCTGCACATGTATGGATTCCAGAGGTCATACATTGTAACTAGTCTGGATGTGAGGTTGTTTTTAATATAGATTGGGGCTCCTCCATTTTTAGTTCCCTCCTGTGCAGTAGCTGGTCTAAAGGTGTGAAAGGCATTATAATCGTGCACTGCTGGAGGAACATTGAGCCACTTTAAACCATGTCTCCATTACTAGACAGATGTCTGCATTCTCCAGGAAGAGGAAGGTTTGCAGGGAGTGGAGTTTCTTATTAAGACTTCTAGCATTGAGAAGTACCATCTTCTGATATTGCTTTGTAGGTTCCAGTAAGCTGGAAGGTTTTTCAGTTTGGCATTGTCAAAAAAATGTATTGTGGGGGATGGAAAAGGCCTTTTCCAATTTCTAGAAGCCTAGAAGGGATAAGTGCACATGATACCTAGCAAAGTAGCATGGTCTGCCAGCCATGTCCTTCCAGGCTGTCAAATACTGCTACCTTGGATTGACACCAGAAGTTAAGTCAATTGTTAAAATCAATCATTTTCTGCTGGTAACGTGGCATCATCCTTAGAGAAGGTAGTATGATGCTCAGTGCTAGCCTCATACCTACCTGAGATACATAATCAGCAAGCTTGACCATATTTCACTTCATATAGTCAAGGGAAGTATGTCTAAGGTCAGTAACACCTACATAGTCTATGACAGAGTCATACTGGTATCTGTGGTTCAGTAATATGGATGCCTGTGTGACTTGATGGATCCTATCACCGGAAAGGCAGCTAACTGTAACTCTCTCCTTACTCAGTCTGGTAAGGAGACATTGGTGTGCCTCACTACAGTCACCAATAACCAGGAAATGTTGTTGTGCTCTGGTTTTCCTTAATGGCTTAGCAGTAGGGGATTGGATACAGTATTGCTATGTGTAGTAGTGTAGGTGGTGTTTTAATAGATTGTTTACATGGCAGATGAGGATCCTTTTTTTGATTGTGCTGTACAGGAGGTTTTAGTGTTTTAGGAAGCTTTACCTGTAAGTGCCTTAAGTAGCGTTATGTGTAGGGGCATTATCCTGTGCATGGTGCAAGTGTCACTGACAACCTCTATATTTAGTTTTGGTTGTATGAGAGAGTTTTGCCTCTAGTGTAAAGTGTATTTCACCTCTCAAATACTTTATTTTATTAAGAATAAGTTAAAAAAAAAGAATTAAGAATAAGTTGATTGTCATTGTACAGGAGGCAATTGCTACGATGCCTCAGAATACCCATCTTAACCAAACTGGCCACAGAGAAACGTGGGAAGTATAAACTACAGATGCCTGCACCACTGAAGGGAATATTAGTTTAAAACTTGACTACAATGCAACTGTTTTTATTTTTTTTTAGGATACAGCTCATATCAGTAGAGATAAGGCTATGCTTTTCAAATGTAGGTAGACTGCCACTTTTTATCATGCTGTTCAAATGAAAAATGTAACTCCTGAGCAGTGTATTTAAACATTATGCATACTTAGATGTCTGGTATCACCACTATGTTCGTGAATCCTTTATAATCACAAATTATTCAGGCTATTTTCACCAGTTAATCTTATCAAAAACTATTCTTTTGCCTAATATTTACTTTGTTTGGTTCTAAAGATACTCTTTTTGGAGGGGTTTACATTTATATGCAGCCCTTGATCTTAGTATATTTGGAATTCTAGGATGTGAGGAGAGAGCTCCAATATTGCTGGTGCAGGCTGCCCAGAAAAATAAATTTCTATTATGCTGTTGTTTATTTATGCCATGACAGTATAACAGACATCATAATTTTGAACTATAGGAATCTGGCCTGGAAAGACAGGCAATGGTAAGTTAAACAGTCCAGTCCAACACACACACATAAGAAACAATGCCTCTACATAATAACTGTATCATTAAAACACTTATTGGGCAACCATTATGTACACAGTGCATTCATTACTTCATAAATATGTTTTTCTCCCTTATATCAGTAAAAACATCAGAAAGCACCCCTAACCAGAATAAATAGTTTATAAAATAAAGATTTTTACCGGGAACATGATACATGGAAAAATGCTCACAAAACAATATTCCTCAAGAGATTAGGAGGTATAGAACAATAAAATTGATCACTCACAATTTTAACAGTATCAAATACTTGCTTCACATTAAGTCACTGGATAATCAGGGTAAGTATTACAAGGCATAGCAGATGAGCTGGAAGTAGAGCTGTTATGCCTAAAATGAGCTGCACGTGTGGTTCTGTCGACAAAACTCAAACACTCTAATTAATCTGCTAGACCTTCCCTAACATTTTACCAGTCCCAGAAAACACAAACCAAAAATGTAGAAAAGATACTTCTTCTTTCGGCTGCTCCCGTTAGGGGTCACCACAGCAGATCAACTGTTTCAATTTCTTCCTGTCCTCTGCATCTTGTTCTGTCACCCCAACCACCTGCATGTCCTCTCTCACTACATCCATAAACTTTATCTTAGGCCTCCCTCTTTTCCTGTTACCTGGCAGCTTCATCCTTACAATCTTTTTCCCAATATACTCTGCATCCCTCCTCAGCACATGTCCAAACCAACGTAATCTTGCCTCTCTGGCTTTGTCTCCAAACCTTCCAACCTGGGCTGACCCTCTAATATACTTATTCCTAATCCTGTCCATCCTCGTCACACCCAGTGCAAATCTTAGCATCTTCAGCTCTGCCACGTCAAGCTCTGACTCCTGCCTTTTTGTCAATGGCACTGTCTCCAACCCATATAACATAGCTGGTCTTACTACCCTCTTGTAGACCTTCCCTTTCACTCTTACTGGTACTCGTCTGTCACAAACCACTCTTGACATTCTTCTCCACCCACTCCATCCTGCCTGTACTCTTTTCTTCACCTCTTTTCCACACTCACCATTACTCTGAACTGTTGATCTCAAGTACTTAAACTCATCCACCTTCCCCACCTCTACTCCCTGCATCCTCACCATTCCTCTATCCTCCCTCTCATTCACACACATATATTCTGTCTTAGCCCTGCTGACCTTTATTCCTCTTCTCTCTAGAGCATATCTCCACCTCTCCAGTGTCTCCACCACCTATTCCCTACTCTCACTACAGATCACAATGTCATCTGCAAACATCATAGTCCACGGGGACTCCTGTCTGATCTTGTCTGTCAACCTGTCCATCACCATTGCAAATAAGAAAGATACTGAGGGAGCCAAAGATCCCAGAATCACAATAAATACAAGACCATTCTAAACCCTTCACTTACACTCATGCATACATAAACCATGATCTTTCTTTTTTCAAATGTAAAAAAAGAAACCCATTGCAGAAAACATTCCCATTGCTCCCAGTCAGGAAAACAGCTGACCAAAGACTTCACACTGCTTGAGCCAGATATTAATAAAATCCTTTAATAGACACATTTAAGCATTTTCATCCCATAGGACTTCATCAGAAATGAAGAAATATTACGCACACCACATTTGAATATAAAATAATTGAATCCATGTGACTTGAAATGTCCAAATATTTACATGACTCAATTAACAGTGATCAATTAATAAAAATATATGAAAAAGATCATTTTTATCATTAAACTGCTAAAATGTCTTATAAAAATCAAACCCTTTATAAATGAATAAATAAATAATTAGATGGATGAGTAAATAGTTGAGTAAAAAAAACTGACCATTTCCAGTCATAACTTAGCAGTACACAATTTCAAAATGCTGTTTAAAGGAACATAGTTACTTAAGCTGGGTATTTGCTTGCATTGAGTCTCAGCTGCCACAGTAATTCCTGGCATTGCCATTGATCCCACCAAGGTGTATTTCTCCATCCTAACTCAAGTTGGGATGGGATTTTTGAAATTAGTACAGGTACCTAATTTCCTATTACTTACCCTTTCACCACAGCTTGTCTTTTTGAAATGACAATACTCTGATCCCCTTTTCACTAGCAAATCAAATACACATCCATAGCTTCACCATTCCTTAATGTTTTCTCACCAATATTTCAAAATACCATTTGTGAGTCACATTTATTCATTCATGAAAGTCTGTACTTAAAATAATTGAAATTAGGCAATACAGTATGCAAATTATATATATATATATATATATATATATATATATATATATATATATCGTTTGGCATTAGAAGTTCGAAGTGGGTTCAGTCGAACCCACTGCAGTCGAAGTCCGGAGGCCAAATGGTGACAATGCTGAACCTGACATTGTCGGAATACGAATCTCGCCCCGATCTCAACCCATGTTAAAGCCCGTTTCGAGATTTGCAGCGTTTCGACAATGTCGGAATTTGACATTGTCGTTTTAACGGAAGTGGGTCAGTAATTCCATCATTCAATGGAGTCTGTTCGAACTTCTCATGGTAAATATATATATATATATATATATATATATATATATATATATATATATACACACACACACACACACACACACACACACACGTGTGTGTGTGTGTGTGTGTGTGTGTGTGTGTGTGTGTATCTATATCTATTTAACTATCTGCCTGTCTCTATAGATAGATACATTTGTAAACACACACTTTGCAAAGAGTAGTAATAAGGAAAACATTGTCAGCTGTTTGATCCTGATAAAACCAATAGATGAAGGTTTACTGTAGTCTTGGCACCACTGAATTTTAAAACATATCTCTCAACTGTACAGATTTTTGCATAATGTCCAGATTTTTGCCTCATATTTTCAGTCTGTTTTTTTTAAAAAACTGTGGTTTTCTGGCAAATCATTAAACATTTAAGTTAACAAATAATGACAAACATTTGAGTTTTAGACTTCATACCATTCAGAAAATCCATGCTAAAGTAAAACCTGTTATTCTATTAACTTTCTAAATTTGTAAGAGCAATATTTAAAAATTGTCTCTATTTTGGGGCCTTTGTCCCACTTTTATTTATGGCTTTGTCCAGACTTCTTGCTCTAAGAAATTGAGACGTATGTTTTAAAAGCATTTAGCATCTGTAGAAAATGCACATGAAATAAGTTGTAGACATGAGCTCTCAGTCCATGAATTCCACTGTACATTTCAGAGTCGGGAAAATGCTAAACAAACTTTGTACAGTTGCACTTTCGAATTGGAAGTGTCCCATTACTAATAAAATGTCTAAAGAGGTAACCTGGAGTAAACTAATATGCAGCTATGCAATCAACAACATATGTCAGTATTCCTTCTACTGTCAGCAAAGCATTTTAGATTCACATTTTAAAGTAAGCATCTTATTTACAGCATCATTTAGCCCTGTAGGAAGGTTTAGCCCAAATAATGTAACATAACTTTAGAAAGAAAATAAGTTCCACAAGTTTGGGCAGAAAGCAGTTTGTTTGCAAAGCCTGCTGTATCTCTAGCAAAAAAAAAATGCAGATTTTGTATAGCTTTTTCAACATTTTTCATATCTATCTAAAACAAATGTTTTTGGGGTTTTATACATCTCTCCAGTTTTCTCCTAACATTCTAGTCTCAAGTGAGCTATTTTAATAAACCACAAACAACAAAGAAATTAAGCTTGGGTGTTAAAGGTTAATCTACAGCTAGACTACCCACTTCTTTGTCTAAAAAAAAAAAATGCATTTTTGATTACAGGGTGTGGCTTTTTTTTTCATTTTTCACCTGGCATCCCTTTCCTTGAGAGTTAACTGTGTCCCATTTAATGGTCATTTGGTCCCTACATCAATATGATGCTCCACAAGTTAGGTACATATTGGCTTAGCAGTGAATCATCATCATCACCATCATCTTCATCATCTTTATGAATCCATTTTTTGCCTTTTTCTAAATGGGATTGTGGTGTTGTGTCAGTTGCTGCCACTGCTCTTGACTCAGTGCCACATTACTAACTTCTCTGACAGTCTTACCTAACTGTCACAGGCCTACTCTCACACAATCCACACATTTGGCATACTGGTTAAGGTCTTCATCTCCAAGACAGAGAATTCAGTCCTGACCTCTGGCCAATGTTTATATGGAGTTTGCATGTTCTCATGTCTCTGTGGGGTTCCTTACAAAAGGTGATGGTATTTCCACGTCATACTCACTCAAAATCTCAATGGAGTTATGAGCAGCAGCACAGACTCCATAGGGGGTGCCTGTTGGGGGAAGAGTTGTATAAACTAACCATTTTAGGCATCATCTGAGGTGCACAGTATCCCATAGATAGGAGAACATGGATCACAGACTATGTGATGTGTCAGGGCTAACCATTTAACAGGGTAAGACTCGACCCTAGGCGATTTGGCTTAGCAATGAACATGCCCCCAAATGTTTGCTGTAGTACTGCTCAGATGTACTGAGCCTTGGTAGAGGATCGTTTGCTGTGCTGGTGTCAGATCAGGCCTCACATAGAAGATTTACTACAAGATCCCCCTTTTCTCCTCATGAAATGCAGTGCAAATACTGAACACCAAAGCTGTTCTATCACAGTAGGACTACATCATTTAGCATGTTAGTATTTGCAATTTTGCCTCCTACCTGGAAACTCCACCACATAAATTAATATTACTTTATTTCCTCACTGTGAACAGACTTTCTCAAATTGCCTGCAGTGTATTTCAACAGGAATAAGCACCATTACCTTTCATATAACTGTACATTCTTGGCTCTAGATACCCATTCATACTAGAACATTTGTTGCTATTGTGTCTATGCTTGGTGCTCCTGGGACAGCCTCTGAGCTCTCTAAGCTTAGTCCTGAAATTTAATATGTATACTACAACAGACTCCTTGTAGTAATCATATTCACCATCAACTCATCACAAATTAAAATTATGTGTTCCCCTTTCCCTGTACCCATAGAGTAACTCAAACAACTAAAAATGTAGGTTATTAGGGCATTTCTCTGTATGCTAAGAGAAAATGGACTAGGCCATTTTCTCACTCCCATTTATGCCGATCTATTTCTCCTGTGACCATGCTCTTAAAAGTAGTGTTACATTTATCCAGCAATCCATTTGTTTGTGGGTACGACATAGGTATTAGATGTTTTACCCTACACAAACAGATCATCAGGTCAGACATGAAGTATGTCCTGGTGTTTGTCAGCAATTCCTGTAGCAAGTCCACATTGATAAAAATTGCCAAAAGAGCATTTGTCAACTTTATTTTCAAAACATAAAACATTATTAAACTCTCTTCAGATTCACTTCAACACATATAAATACATGTATGTATCAATATACTCAAACTTCAGTAATACACAACAGCATTAATGCCTAGTAGGTAAACAGAATAAATTCCCCCACACCCACCAAGTGATACAATTCTGACTAATATATTTAAGATCATTAAGTCATCCCTTGGTTATTAACAGACATAATAAGTAGCGATTAAACCCATTTTCCCTTTATTTTGCCAGGGAAATGCATGCAGCTCAATATGTTAAGATGCTGCTGTCCTAGTATTATCGGTGCCAAAGCCATGGTCTTAAACCAAATGCTAAAAAATGGATCATCATTCCCTTCAGTACAAACAATGTCCCTGCTGATTATAAAATAAACAATAATACCCAAAGTACCAATTCAGTAGTGAGAGACCTGTGAACACAAGCTGACTGCAACCTCAACTTTGACCACCATGTGTCTACTGTGGGGAGGAAGGCATTCTGTGTTACTCACCTGATTAGCAAAGGCATTGCCTCAAGAACTAAAGAGGTTATATACTCAGCCCTCATCAGGCCTATTATTGAATATAACTCTCCCTTTGGTATATACCATACTAGATACCTGCAGCAACTTGAGAGATCTCAGAGATTTCTAACTAAGAAAGTTCAGAGTCTCCAGCACATCTTATACAGTCAGAGTGAAGTTGTTGTCACTGTACTCTGTAGCTTATTGACTACTTAGAGGTGACTTATTTCTGCTTTACAGGGCTATCTCTGACCCAAATCTAATGGAAATGCTGCACCTCTATAAATCAAACGGGTTGCATACCTCTCAAACTCTTAGTACAAGAAATCTGGACAAAGCTTGACAAAAATGGGGGACAAAGGCCTAAAAAAAATGGACACTTTTTAAATATTGTTCTTATAAATGTATAAATGTAGAAAATTGGTCTTTAGAATATATATAGAATTGACATCCAGTATATGCCTTTTACATTTTATTAATTTAAAGAAGTTTATATTTTCAAATGTTTTTATTTTTTAAAAGGTTTTATTATTTTTCACAGTATTGATTGTGAATAATGGTCTATTGATGGGTCATTTTTAATTACATAATTATTTGATTAAATTAACTAATTAGTTTATGTATATAAGGTGTGTGTATTTTAAGGAAGTTGTATTTGAATTTTGATTTCTGATGAAGGTACTCGAAAACGTACTTTTTTGTATATAAGCGTTATATTAAACTATCAGTTCTTAACCTATCCTGTGGTTACGCTTTGTATAATTCAACAGAACTGTTCGGATTATCACAATTTGTCAATTTTTGGTCTCACACCCTTATTTGGACTTCCAGAGTGAACTTTTGTGTGGTTTTTGGTAACGAGTGTTCACTCCTTGTTCATCTCCTTGTCTGTTTAAATGTAGAAAGTTGCCAGAATAACAGGATTTGTTTTAACATACATTTTTGAAGGATATAAAGTCTGAAACTCAAATGTATGTCATTATTTAGTGACTTTAATCCTTATCCCAGGGATTTGCTAGAAAACCACAAATTTTATGAGGAACAGACCAAAAATATGAGTCAAAAATCTGGACATTCTGGTAAAATCTGGACAGCTGAGAAGTAGAGTCACCAGTTCTAGGGACCTCATTCTAGCCTGTGACATAAACAGGACTTGCTGGAGAGACAGATACATCTCTCAGTGGTTGTCACTCCTCTGGAATAGGCTTTCAATCCGTATCAAGCAGACCATGTCCATAAACCTATTTAAGTGCAACTTGAATGACTGGATGGGAAACCGTAAATTTCTGTCGGGGATTGCCCCAGCTTCTCTCTTAGACATGGGTAGTCCTTGCTAGAAAAACCTTGGGCATAGATAATATCTCTCATCAAGTATTATATTGGGATTTAATGGTTAGGCTTGTAAAGACCCTCAGGTCAATAGCCTGGTAGCATCCTATGAACCTATATTACTTA
This sequence comes from Protopterus annectens, assembly GCF_019279795.1. Taxonomy (NCBI): domain Eukaryota; kingdom Metazoa; phylum Chordata; order Ceratodontiformes; family Protopteridae; genus Protopterus; species Protopterus annectens. Next base: position 1,149,404,283 of record NC_056741.1, on the reverse strand, counting down.
CTCATTCATTCTTTTCTTCTTACTGATGACTCTTATTGCATGGCCCAATAGATGCATTTATAATTAAATAGTTTTCTCTAAGCTGGCTCTCTAGTAAGATTTCTTGTCTCCTTTGTCTTAGCAAGTCCTGTTTATGTCACAGGCTAGAATGATGTCCCTAGAACTGGTGACTCTACTTCTCAGTTGTCCATCAAGTTCTGTGACCAAGATATCTGTTTGTAAATGAATTTCTGTCTCTGGCTTCCAGTTACTACTTTCTCCTCCTTCATCACCCTTGTTAATATTTCTTTTGAATCCACAGAGGTTGATGGCTGCCTCTTCTTCCAGTTTCTTATGATGGTCACTTCTGTTACTAACAAAAGTAAGGACAACATTGCCTAGCATGGTCCATCTCCAGTATTTCTTCCCTTGGGTTTAGAAAGAATAACTCTTCCTTAATATTGACCTGCTCTCTCAATACCAGATCAGCCAAACTCAGTATATCCACCTTACATTTTTGCAATATGGGGCCTACTGAAAACATAAGAAACCAATCCTGTCTTTCTCTCCTGTATCACAATTCCAATAGTGAATGTTAGCTATTAGGAGCATTCTCCTTAGTCTGGACGAAGTGTAAAAAATATTTGTGGAGACATTTCCATGAGAATATCCTAAACTTCATTGCTTTCATGTGGATCCTTAGATATGTCAGGAGTTCACACCGCCTCATTTTTGATATATCAGCAGGTATCACCTTTCCCATTCTCACATAACTTTTCCATTACCACCTTTCTCATAACTAACAGTGAATTGTGGACTTTGTAATCAATTTCCTCATGGCTGTCCCCCTTCTTCTTTAGTCTCCTATCAGTTCAATTACCTTAGCCCTTCACTCTTCATTTTTTCTTTTATTGGTCCCTTTGCATTACATCTGTATATTCTGTATGAAGGTCTTATTTGCCACTGTTTTGTCTCAGTAGAAGACAAAGCCACTGACTCAGATTACCTAGTAGTATAGTCTGTCACTACACATATATGCCACTTACCTGTTGTATCTGGAATATCTGGATTGAAAAGCTTTAACACAGGGCCCTTGGCATGTACTGGCACCAGTGACATCCTCCTTCACTTGTGGAATCTGCTATGATAGTATAGAAAGTGACCATGGGTTTCTTATACATCTGTATTGTGAGGTAGCCACTTCTTGCACACTTCTACCCTACTGACAGAGGTCACACTTTCTATATGTTTTATTTTAAGATGAATTACCTTTCCAGCCTAGCAAGTAGAATCTTGTATGCTACTGACTAATAGATCCCTTATCAGAAAGTTTCAGGTTGCCCAACATTTCAAAAGCAGTAATTTCTTACTGACTCACCAGCCTTTTAAAAGTGAACTTATTTTTGTAATGAAGCCACTGATGTTACCCTCTACTTTTCTCTTATGTCCTCTAAGCTTCTTTCTATAGGTTTCAGACATTGGCTTAAAGATTCCAAAAGAGAACTCTTTACTATAGTCAAGATAATCAGATTGCATTCATACATAGATTTACCCATAAGCAGAAATGTTAAAACATGCCTGTTGCCCCTGCTCAGTTTTGTGCTGATTCCATACCCTTTCAAATGCCTAAATAAAACTATCAATGTCATCCCACTCTTTATACTTAGGAAGTAGTAGTCCACAAAAATCACAAAAACTGAAGGTCAAAAAAGAGCCATAAAGATGACAGAGTACACTACCGAGGGTAAGGAAGAAATTATGTTTTGTTACTATTATGCAAGAAGCCTGCAATTTGAAAATAGAATATATTCAAAAGATTAATGGAGAAATTAGAGGAAAGAAAAGTATTTGCACAATAAAAATTGTCAAAAGCTTCACATGAAAATTTGAGTTCATTAATATAACAGAAACACGAAAAACATCACTTAGATCAAGAAACGTTGGGCCATCTAGAAAAATAAGCAACAGAGGAAGTGAGAAAATATAAAGAACAAACCCAGAGATTTTGGAAAGGTATAAAAAAATAAAAATGGACAAAAGAAAGAAATTGAGATCTGATATGCTGCAATATTTATCTAAAGGAGAAAGCCAAACTAATCAACACAAAAAAGCAGCTCCAAAGATATTTGAAGAGAATTATAGGCAAAGGCATCTGGATAAGGAAAATTTTATGTACAAAAATAAGAAATTAAAGAAGAAATGTACAACAGAGGATTAGCAAAGTAGGAGTTAAACAAATAGAAAGAGAAGTCATGGATTATCTGTGAAGTGAAGGATTTAGTGTAGAAAATACAGCACAGGTAATGTCTGAATATGATGGAATAATGAGCTCCCAGATTAAGGAACAGCAGGAAGTATCTGATGAAGAAGTATGGAAATGGGAAAGAAAAAGAGATCTGGTCTGGTGCAATATTTATACAATGGAGAAGGCAAAACTAATCAATATAAAAAGGCATCACCGAAGATATCTGAAGACAAATACAGGCAAAGGCACACAGACATGAAAATTTTTACAATACAAAAAATAAGACAACAAAGAGGGAATGTAGAAAAGAGGATTAGTAAGGAAAAAGTTGAACAAATAGAAATTAAATTTATGGATTATTTGTGAACTGAAGGATTTGGTATAGACAATTGAACACAGATAATGCTACAGTATGATGGAACAACAGATTATGGAGAAACAGATGGAGCAGGAGGCATCTGAAGAATTGCCATACGGTGATGCTCTACAGCCTTCTGGAGGAGACTGGTACAAAAGTTTAGCTGAATTTGCACAGCAAGGGAAGGAGCAGGAAACAGTGGCAATTCTGACACAGGCAATGTTGCAAAGTGATAAGCAAATGAGTTCCCATATAAATGTGCAGCAGATGAGCCAGGAGAGGATATGCTACAGCAAGGTGTTCTGGAACTTTCTGTAGCATAGTAGCAGGAAATGGAAAGCAAAGAAACTGCTCTCAGTCTAGAATAAAATGACTTGGGGAAGAGCTGTTTCATTTACTAGAAATGGATAGACATATTAAGACTGATGAAAGAAATATATTACAGAAAATAAATAAAACCAAAAATGTTTGATAAAACAGATGGACACAGTAATTAGGACTAATAAAATAAATTCTTGTGTTATAGCAGAAATAAGAAGGATATATATTGCTGTGCAGTTACACTGATACATAAAATTTTACCACAAAAGCATATAACAATAAGAGAAAGGAAGGAAAGAAACAAAATGCAACCACGGAAGCACTGAACAGAGAAAACTATAACGCAGTTAAGACAAGTAGTATCACTATTAGAAAAATGTAGAAGGGGGAACAAGTCATCAACAACATTTAGAAAGACAGACATGCTAAAAGTAATGCACAGTATCAAAATTGACGAGGATCTATCATACACTATTGCAAATCATAAACTAAAATAGCACAGGCAGAAAACTCAAGTCCCATTTGTTAATAATAATAAAAAAAACTCACTTATTCATATTTATATGGATATTGGCTTACTACTAGAAATTTAGACATTGTTAATCTCTGCTATCTATGCTCAAATGTATTCTAAACATGTATGACATTATGTTTTCTTATATGTTACTGTTTTGTCTCCTTTGAACTGTATTGCTGTTTGGACTTTTCTCCCTGGGCCTCCACTGAAAATGGACCTGTGTCCAGTCGGACTTCCCGGTAAACAAATATAAAATAAAAAAATAAATAAAAAAATATACAGATAAATATAAAGGAAAAATACAAAATAAAACATTCTCTGATGACTCTAAAAAGTTTTATAGACAACTTGGAAGCAAAGCAAAAAAAAAAAAAAATACAAACACCACCAAAGAAAAAGAAATAGACACATTTTAGAGAAATATTTATGAAGACCCTGTGGAACATAATAAAGATGCTGAAGGGACTGAAAATTTAAAAGAAGCAGTAATGAGTTCTAATGTAAAGGAAATGAAATGGGATTCGTATTGGCCAAAGAAATTGAAATAAAACCAAGAAAATCTCCTAAATAGAAAAACTTGGACGCAGATGCAGTCCCTAACTTTTCGCTAAAAATGTTTACATCTTTGCACAAAGATTTAGCCCTGAGAAAGAATTACTTATATGCTGTTCCTGAACAGTCACCAACTTGGTAAACAACAGGAAAAATGATACTCTTCCTCAAGAGTGAATCTGCAATCCATCTTAAAAACTATAGACCAGTAACTTGTCTTCCATTGATATACAAACAATATACTAGAACTGATGCTGACAGAGTTTATAGACATTAAATAAAACTCAGTTAAGGCAACAGAACAAAAAGGTAACTAAAGAAAGTCATATGGAACAATGGATCTTTTGTTGCTAAATTAAACTATAATAGATACTTGTAAATAGGGGGAAGAATCTAATATTGCATGAATTGATTATAAATAAGCATCTAACAGCATTCCACATTCATAGATAAAGGAGTGCTTGCAGATTTATACGATGCACCGTACATTGATCAATTACATTACAGCTACCATGAAACAGTGACAAGCCACTTTGCAGCTAAGGTATGACAAAAGTTATTATCAAAGTGTTAAAATTTCAAAGGAGGATATTCCAGGATGATTTTTTGTTAATGCTACTCTTTTGTCTCGCCCTTAACCCATTAAGCTGTTTACTTAACATGGTTCCAATTTGGCTCCCAAAAAACAATCTTGTTTAAAGACTTCTCATCTACTTTTTATGGATGTCTTAAAATTGTATAGTTCACCAGATGAGGAGTTGAAAGCAAAAATGTAATGGTTAAAACTTTCTCAGATGATATAAAGATGTTATTGCAAAAGCAATGTTTAAAGTACAAAAGCTGCAGCACCAAAAAAATATCAATTTGGGACAGGAAGGCGATTTAAAGAAACTTGAGCAGGAGGAAGTGTATAAATATTTGGGAATTGATGAAGTATCACCAATAAAACATGAACAAATATGAATAAAACTCAGTAAGAAATACTTCTGATGACTAAAAATAATACTGAAGATTGTCTTGACAGCTAGGAATAAAGTTCAAGCTTAAAACCAATTTGCTCCTCCTGTTCTAACTTACAGATTTGGAGTGATTGACTGTCACCAAAAGGTCAGTTAGACAAGAAAACAAGAAAAATGCTTCATGTTTTTGCAATGGTATATAGAAATCAGTGTATACTAAGATTATATACTCCTCTTTCTGAAGGAGGTTTGAGCCTGCTCAGAACTGATAAATGTGCATAGATATGCAGTCATGGGACTATATATATATATATATATATATATATATATATATATATATATATATGCATACATATTGACATCATCAGATCCAAACATAGTGAAAGTTTTAAAACATAAAGAGAAGAAGTCTAAGATGGCTCCTCTGCTTGGTTTAGTAGAAATATATCAGTATCAAGAGGGAAAGGGAGTCAAACCAGAAGTAGGCAAATATCAGGAAGCAAAAACAAAATAAAGAATATAAGGGGAAGGAGTCGATAAGAAGGAAAGAAATGTGGAAAATGTATAAATATTGTGGCAAGTACAGAGATCTCCTGGAACAACCTCATGTTGATCAGGATTTGACTCGGGGAATGGTTAAGGAAAGTAAACTGAAACCAAAAGATGAACAGTTAATAATGCATGGCCTAGGATAGTCTTTACAAAGTCCATTGAACATATGGGAGAAACAGAAACATGCAGGGTCTGTAAAAAGAGAACCAGAAATAGTCATACATCTTGTTGCTGGGTGAGATATACTCATGGCAGAAGACCTGTATATTGAAAAGCACAATAATGTGGCAAGACTGATGCACAGGGGATTGTGCATACACTACATTGACATTGTTGAGAAGAACTGGAAACATGAACTACAAAGCATTGTAGAGAATGTTGAAGTTTATATAACATGAGATCAGGCATTACCAACATTAAAAAAAACAGATGGGAGAAAAACAGATATAGTAGGCAGGCAAAAATACAAAAGTAGCATTGATGATTGAAATTGCTACTCCCAGTGATTACAGTGTCTTATGTACAGAGATACAAAGTCATAGAATACCTGGATTTACAGGCAGAAATGAGAGCAAAGTGAAAGAAAGATACACAGGCATGCAATAGCAGTAGGATCGGCAGGTCTAGTAAAAAATAACTTTATAGCTGTATTTAGATATGTTACCAATATAGGTAACTCTGTATGAATTGCAGAAGGAGTCAGTTCTGGACACATTGCAGATGCTGTTAACAGTACTTATGGCTAACATCAAATATTGAAAAAGTACTTTAGTTATACCCTGAGTTAGGAATGGGGTCCATTCCCATCATGGTATTAAAAACCTTAAAGACTTGGAGAAATTAAACCAGGAGGAAGCAATTCATTTATGATTTTGGTATACAGGGGTAGGTTATCTCCTCTTCCACTTGAACAGGAAACATCTCCTTCTTATGCTGGAACCACCTCTCTCCCCTACACTAATGCTTTCTTTCTTCCTCTGCAGCTTCAGCATTTCTCTGTTCTCACTTTCCTTCTTCTCTGCTCATTGTCTCTTTCCCTGTTATGACATCCTTTGTACCTCAGACTGTTTCATCCTCACATCATCTCTGACCTGCAGGTGTTTTACTTCAACCTCTAATCTCTTTAGTGCAGACTGCATTTTGGAATCATCTGTGGACATACTGGGTTATCACTTTCTGAATACTGCACACCGATGGCTCCCTGGCAGTCTATATTCAGAATCAGACAACTGCAATTCAACTTCATACAAAGCAGTTGTCATGTCACCCTTGAAAAACTTAGCATGTAGTTGTCTTTAAATTTTAATTTGCACTCTTTAATCCTTTGTAACACTGACATTTTGGCATATTCTTCAGAGCTCATTTTGCCTTTTTCCTAACTGCTATGTCTAAAAATAAATAAATAAATCAGTATCTAGATAGAGGGATAGATAGACAGATAGACAAATAGACGGATAAATAAATAGCTATTCTGCAATGTAACCTATTGTATATTTACTACTTTGCTGCAATGAACAAAAAAACACTGCAAACAAATTAAACATTTAGCTGTCAAGTGGCTACAGTCTCACAGGCCACAGCACTGACCACTGAATTATATGTATGTTGGCCCTAAGAGTGTGCAGAAAATGTGCATTGGCTGCCTTGGATTATACAAAGGACCTGTCTAACACATGTAAGTTTTACAGTGACAGCTGCAATGTAGAGTTATCATGAGCAGTTTACTCAATTCAGTGACTTTCAATAGTAACTTACCAATAGTAACTGAAGTCTGGCCAAGAAAACTTTGCATAGAAACATGCACCAAGTTTTCCAGGAGAAGGTGATTATAGCTTCCCCTTTTGCTGCCTTTATAATTACTCACTGACATCGGCTAACCCAGTCTAGCACAATAAGAACACAGTTTATATCTGCTATTAAAATAGTTCAGCTGGAATATAATCATATGGGAGCTGTAGCATAAGCTGTCACTCTTCAATTGGCTGATGACAACGGTTAATAGGTCACCAAATATGTAGGTTGCTTAAACAGGAGATGGCAACTTTTACTTGTACTTGTTTAAGTAATTTCTTCCACAGTTCTTTAACCAAAATATACATTTAATATTATTTGAGGATGCACTACAGTACTTGGGGCCTAGAAATGACAATGGATGATCAGTGAAGGTTAAGCTATTTTTAGGTGTGTTGAGTATTTATGCATTGTTTACATATTCTCACAACTGATATTGCTATAGCTAAAGATGAATAATGGAGAGTTTGTGTATAACTGTGAGAAGGTGGGCCCAACTTCAAAAAACTTACTGCCACTTTAAGTGACAACTTACAATCTGGTCCTGGTATAAGCCTATTTTTAGACAGGCCTTACACCAAAGTAAATCACTTACACTGAGAGTGAGTCTTTCGTAATGAGTGCAGAATTACACTAAGAGAAACTTTTTTTGAATCTTTGTGTGTCCACACATTGCTGTACTGGAAGTTGTTTTTATTCATTTGAGAGTGATGGAAAAGTGTTCTTTCTGGTAAAGAGGAGACTGAAGCTATAGATTTCAATGGACATAGTTTGCAACTATATGCATTTTTTTCTGGAGGCATAAGCAAGAAGAGGTAGCCAATGCTCTAACTGTGATTTCATAATATCTTTTTGCAGGTAGCATCTTACTTTAAGTGTGAGAGTTTATTACAGCCATACATGTTGGACTGATTTTTGCCTTAATGTGTTTTACAATTATCTCAAGGCATCTGGTTGAGGATACATTCTTACAAGCTTGATTGGTATAGATAACTGGGGTTGTAAGGTTTGTTTTTTTTCAAACATTCAATGCAAGATGTTTTTTCAGCCAGATAGAAATGTTTAGAATTATTTGACAGGGTATCCAAAATTATCTTGGGGTATGAGAGCAGCTTTACAGAGTACTAGGGTCATCTTCATAAAGAATAAGGTAGTAAAGTCCAAGATCAGTGAGAAGGCAGTTAGAAAAAGGGTGAAAAGAATAAAATAATGACTCATAAACCTCATCCTTCTGAGAAATTTGGGAAACTAAACTATATATTGTTACAATGGACAGTAGGTTATATCTGAAAGACAACCTGAAACCAAATGATTGTAGAAGTATCAAAGCTGGACTTCAGGTGGTAGGGTTTGGTATACACTGTCAAAAGCTTTATTGAAGTCAGTGAATTGCACCACCTGTCAAGTTACCTGTATTAGGATATTGTCAGTTAGTACGAAAAGGGAAGTTTGAAGTTCCACACTTTTGGAAACCCATGTTAATGAATGAAAAAGGTATTGCGTTAGTCAAAGTAATCTGCGACTGGACTGCATACTGGCTTGTCAAGTAGCTTACCAAGATGTAGTAGAAATGAGATAGACTAGAGGGGTTAGCTAGCTGCAACCATTGGGAGCAGCGATCATTATTACTTCCTTGCACTTTTCTGAAAATGTTTGCTGTGTGATGAAGAGGATAAGGAGATATTGAATCTGACATATCATAATGGCGTCACTTATTTTGCTGAACCATGAGTAGATGCCAACAGCCCCTGGGGAGCCATGGCAAAGCAGGTGATAAGTAAGCAAGTTTATTTGTATCTTGATGTAAGAAATTTTTGATGTTGAAAGGGAGTGGGAAGGATTCCAATGAGGGGATGGAGGAGGGTATAATGTGTGTGCTAACCCTAAGCCATCCCCTAGCCATACCTATCCTCAGTCCTACACATTATGTTACTAAAAGCCCTTTCCCTAACAGTACCACTATTCGGACAATAGCTGATCTCAGTTTTGTAGCTGGGGGTTATTTATAAAGTGTTGTTTAGTGCAAGAGGAGTATTCAGTATTTTATGATTCAGTACGTTTAGTAGTTAGTGCTTTGTGCATAATGGTCACCACAACCCACACATGCACATACACACACACACACACACACACACACACACACACACACACACACACACACACACACATGCATGCACGCACATGCACGCATGTACTGCTTTTAAACATCTAATTGCCTTAATTGCTTTTAGAAGTGATTCTAGCTTGTTCACTTGCCATCCATGGTATTGTTCTATTATGATGCTTTAGTGTAGGGTAAAAGTTGTTTTGAAAACACAGGAAGACAAAGCTGCAACATTTGAAATAGGTCATTGCACTGTGATAGTTTAGAATATAATTAGAGGAATGGGTGCCGACGTGATAGATGACTAAGGAAAACTTGAGGTTAGAATTTGAAATAAATAATGCAATGGTCACTGACACTAATTGGTCAGATTTACAGAGAGTTAACTTTAAAAGGTCATCCAGTAATTAGGAGGTCATGTTGTTTGTAATTACTAGTGTTTGTGGCCTTGCTGGACTCTTCACTAGCTCAGAAAGATTGAGGTCAGATAGGAAGCTACATAGCTCAGGTTTGCAGGGGCCTAGAATATTTCTGAAGAAATCATAAAGAATTAATATTTTTTTATTTATTTTTTGTTTTCTTATACTTTATTTGCAAATATGTAAGAGTAGATTATTTAGTATGTCCATGGAGGCTGTTTTAGATACAGCTGGTGGGAAGTAGAGAACTGTGGTCACTAAGAATTGTTCTTTAGGTAGCTGAGAATCGAGAATGGTCTAGGTTGGGCCAATGTCAATGGCAGCAGAAGAGTTTGCTATGATAGTATAGCCTGTCAATTGTTTAGTTAGGATCTTTTGCCTATCTTTGTAACTGGATGATTCCAACATGTAATGTCAAAACTGGGGAATTGTGGGTGTGTAGACATTACTGAAGGTTTTAATGAAGTTTTCACAGAGAGCTTCAATGTCTAGATTGTTTTGTAGCAACCATAATCATACATAGTCAAAATTATTATTTAGTCAACTACAGCTGAGAAGAGCTATAGTTAGTTGCAAGGCTTTTGGTGATGTAAACTATCTCACTAAGTAGCAAAGATGAGCACCACACAGAGGAATCAAATTATAATTCAAGACTTCTGAGTTACACAGAGAACTTATGTTCATGTGAACAAGTAGCTCCTCAGGCCTCCAGACAGAACAGAGAGGATAAAAGGGAAGGAGGTGTTTCATGGAACAGATTGGTTGGACTGTGCTGCTAGCAGGCAAGAGGTTATATTTGTAAAATATCATCAAGATACTTATGGTACTAAGTGTACGCAAATTGCATGCAGGCAATGAGATGCATGATAAGGTAATCCATCTGCGTGTGCAGGTATAAATCATGCAGGCAATGAGATGCATGACAAGGTAATCCACCTGATTGTGCAGGTACAAATCATGCAGGCAATGAGATGTATGACAAGGTAATCCACCTGAGTGTGCAGGTACAAATCATGCAGGCAATGAGATGCATGACAAGGTAATCCAACTGAGTGTGCATGTACAAATCATGCAGGCAATGAGATGCAAGATGGGTAATCCATCTGAGTGTGCAGGTACAAATCATGCAGGCAATGAGACGCATGACAGGGTAATCCATCTGAGTGTGCAGGTACAAATCATGCAGGCAATGAGGCGCATGACAAGGTAATCCACCTGAGTGTGCAGGTACAAGTCATGCGTGCAATGAGATGCATGACAAGGTAATCCACCTGATTGTGCAGGTACAAATCATGCCTGCAATGAGATGCATGACAAGGTAATCCACCTGAGTGTGCATGTACAAATCATGCATGCAATGAGATGCAAGATGGGTAATCCATCTGAGTGTGCAGGTACAAATCATGCAGGCAATGAGACGCATAACAGGGTAATCCATCTGAGTGTGCAGGTACAAATCATGCAGGCAATGAGATGCATGATAGGGTAATCCATCTGAGTGTACAGGTACAAATCATGCAGGCAATGAGATGCATGATAGGGTAATCCATCTGAGTGTACAGGTACAAATTATGCAGGCAATGAGACACATGGCAATGGTAATCCATGTGTGTGCAGGTACAAATCATACAGACAATGAGACACATGACAGGGTAATCCATCTGAGTGTGCAGGTACAAATCATGCAGGCAATGAGACGCATGACAGGGTAATCCATCTGAGTGTGCAGCTACAAATCATGCAGGCAATGAGATGCATGATAGGGTAATCCATCTGAGTGTGCAGGTAGAAATCATGCAGGCAATGAGACACATGACAATGGTAATCCATGTGTGTGTGCAGGTACAAAATCATACAGACAATGAGACACATGACAGGGTAATCCATCTGAGTGTGCAGGTACAAATCATGCAGGCACAGGGTGGTCTAGGTAGCCCATCTGCATAGCCTTCACTGACTATAAGAAGTAAAACTATGGTTTCTTGCTGAAGCACAATCAAGGGACATGTCCTTCTGTAACAGTAGCCACTGGTTTCAGTAGCTGAATGTTATCCTCCAGTTAAACCAGCTTTATTGGAGTAGGGAGAAGAATGATAAACATGGATTTTTATGGTCTATCCTCTGTATTATTGTGTACCTCTTATAGCAGAATATATTTATTTGACATGAGGATCATTGACTGGAAATAACTGGACCTTTCTGAAGTTTTGTTGGGTAAAGACAGGATGGTATAGGCATTCTAATTCAAGTTTCACAGTGAATTCCTTTGAGTAATCAGTTCCATTTCCTGCATTCAAACTCAGGACTATTCATCCAGGGAGGGGATGTCACTGTTTCAGAAAGTGTGCGGTTCTTTCCAGCAGGTGCAATCATACAATGAACATTGTGATTTTGGAGGGTCATTCAGAGGATTATTAAGTCTTATCTTTTTTTTATTTTTTTTTAATTGCTTGTTATCTATTGAGACACATAACAATTCTAGGAATTTTATCTTCTCTGAGAGTCCTGTACTTTTAGTCTCATGAAAGCTGGCACCCTGGCTTTCCTCATACTAAGGAGTGTATTTCTGCAGTCTGGTGCACTGCATATAGTACACCAGTTATTCTCAGGTTGGGACCACCTCTCTAGCTTTCTTCATTGTTAGTTCTATAATGTTAAATTATGTGCCCTGAGGATGAAATAACTTTTCAGGTTGTTTATCTCATATTTTGCAGCAGTTCTTTGTGCACAGTCTAGCGTGGAAATTTTTAACTTGCAGTAAAAGACTTAATAATTTTTGAATGAATGCAGCAAGTCTTCTGCCCTCTTTCTCATCAAGATCAATATTCTGCAGGTTACTGCTTTAGTTACAGTTTTTTCCAAGTCATTTGCTTAATTGCCTGGCATGTGCACCCATGTCTGAAGCTCCACAAGCTGAACAGTATAGCACTTGTTATTTGTACATTGTAGGCTTGCACGATTTAAAGGTGGGCATCTTCTCTGCCTGAATACTGCTGATTGCATGTAGTTCCATGTGTCTTTTTCAACACTGCTTAAACAAAAGAAGTAAGGCTCTGAGTGAGTCTTGAATGGAGTGTTTGCACCAAGTCTGCTTAAACAAATAACCACAACCGATTGCCATTGCAGCCTTCAAACTGTGTAGTGATACTATATACAACCAACATAAAATATTGCTTCCTTCACCAGGTGACCCTACCAAAGACCTCTTGAAAATTTTAACCACATGAGTACAGCAGCTGCACATGCCCATACTCACAGACTCCAAATAAATGGTCTTCAAGATCCAAGAAAGTGGAGCGGACAAAATGTGGGGAAATTCTGCCCCTCATCTGCAAACTGCAGAAAAAAAGAGGGGGATAAACCTTTACCATTTTGCAGCAATGCAGTGGACCTCACACAGCCACAAGCTTTTAAACAATCGGGACATGTCTGAACATACACCCAAACTTGGAGCCTCAACACAAAAAGCTCCTTGGCACAAAGTGTGTTTGGTCTCAGTAACTGCTTGTGGGGACACCATACAGTCTAGGAGCCCAGATTCAAGACAGTGTTTACATGATGATCAGCAGAGCTGATGATCTGATAAGTGCCTCGGTAGTACTTATTTAAGATTTCATACCTCTAACTCTCACAGATTTGCTAAATCTTCCTTCATGCTTCAATGCTACCAGCTCCTTCTTTCTTTCCAGATTGTCTGTATCTCATAGTAATGCCGTCCAGCTACACTTTGACTAATCATATTTATTTTTCTGTTACTTTCTGTGCTTGTTTTCTTACTCTGCCCATTGCTCGGGTAACAGCCTCCTCTTCTGTTTCTCTGGCATCCACTTTTTCCTTTCATCTTACTCTGTTTGTATTATCTTAGAGATGCAGCTTTTTATCCTATTTCATTTAGGCTAAGATGGAGCATATTCCTGGCATAGAACTGGACTCTGTATCAGGCCTCTTCCACCCTCCTTTTGCCTTTTCCATGGCCACAGTTCATTCTTTTACTTGTTATTGAATTGACCGCTACTGCTTTACTGCATTTAAACAGCATTTAAAGCACTTTTGGTGTAAATATTGCCTGCCTTCTCTAAGTGCTACTTTCTAAATTGTTTGCATATAAATCGTCTTGCTGTAGAATAGTCTATCGAGGGAATAAGTTATTTTATTCTTGGATTGCACGTGAGGGTCACTTTTTGCTGTGTTTTTACATTAAGAGGACCAGATCATCCATCTTACAGCAGAAGTTGTTTGCCTGGTCTTTATGAGTTAAGAAGCAGTCCAGAAGAGCTCAAACAGTAGTTTTTTATTGGCCAGAGGGCCCAGGAGTTAGATAGTTTCATAGGTTCATAACAGATTACTAGGTTAATGGCTTAAGAGCCCTCACAAGCCTAGCCACTATTACCTGCATGTACCCAATTTCCGATCCCTAATGGCTAGAGGATGGCTTAGGTCTGTGTCTATGCCACTGAATATTTTACAGACTACCCCTGCCCGTAAGGGACATGGGTACCACCCCAGGAGTGAATTTACAGTTCCACATCCATTAATTCAAACTACATTTGAATAGATGAGGGAAGGTCTCTGCTTTATGTGAATAGGAAACATGTTCCATAGAAGGGGTGATTTCTGAGACACATATCTTTCTGTCCAGCATGTTTTGTTAATGTCACAGACCAGGTTTAGATCCCTAGATTGGGTAATCCTCATACAGTTTGTCATGCAAATGTGCAACAGGTCTATAATAGCTGGATTTGTGAGTGCCTTGTAGGTTAGGTATAGATCACCCCTTAATAGTCAGCCTATCCAGGGGCAGCTTGTGCTATAGGACTGCAGGACTGCACCCCCCCACCTGTAGAATAAAATTTAAAAATAAATTTTTTAAAAAAATTCACGGACTCCACGCATGATTTCTGCTGTGTTATGTAGACCAGAACTCCATGCACTCATGCATGCTCATTTCAGAGCTCCAGACTGCTCTTTTAGGCAGTCCAGATAGGGAAGGCAGGAAACTCCACCCTTCCAGCCCAGAGGTCTGTACGGTGACAACCACACAGACTGAAAGGTCACTAGACTGCATCACCTGCAGAATGGAGGCTCCAGCCATCTCTCATGGGAGACCTATGCACAGGCCAGGATGCCAAAGGACTTAGCTGCAAACAGGAGGATTTGTGGATCAGCCGTTTTATGGAGAACAGGTAGGGTGTGTGTGTGTGTGTGTGTGTGTGTGTGTGTGTGTGTGTGTGTGTGTGTCTATGTAAAATGCCCCAGTTGCTACATGGTCATGGGTAGAGAATAAGGCTTGAACCCTGTACCCTGAGCCCAGGTGGCAGGAGCCTGAATTCCCTACCCACCACTATTTGCAAAAACATTGCAGATTTTTCCCCTCATACTTGTTCTATTTCTCATAAAATCTGTGGTTTCTGTATTTTTGTGTCCTTGCAAAGGCAGTAGTGCATTGGTGCAGTGGTAGCATTGTTGCCTGCCAGCTACAGGTTCTCTGGTTTGATTCTTGGCTGGGGTGCTTTACCTTCTCTGTGGAGGCTGTATGCCCTTGCTGTGTTTATTTCCTCTAGTGTCTTCCCATCTTACAAAGACATGTGTCTGTCAGGAGTATTTCTCCCTGGGCCTCTACTAAAAATTAGCTTTTGTTCCAAGTCAAACTTTCCTGGTTAACAAATGTTAAAAATGACACGCATTTGAATATCAGACTTCATATACTTCAGAAAGTGCATGGTAACACAAAAGCTTTTATTCTAGCAATTTGTTTAAGTGTATAAGATGGATATTTGAAATTTGTCCCTATTTTTGGGACTGTATTCCCCCATTATTGGCTTCATCCAGGTTTTTTGTTCTAAGGTGGGCGGCACAGTGGTGCAGTGGTTAACGTTGTCGCCTCACAGCAAGAGGTTCTCCGGTTCGATTCTCGGCTGGGGTGCCTTCTGTGTGGAGTTTGCATGTTCTCCCTGTGTTTGCGTGGGTTTCCTCCGGGTACTCCGGTTTCCTCCCACATTCCAAAGACATGCATCTGGAGCATTTCTCCCTGGGCCTCCACTGAAAACAGGCTCTGTGGAACCTAGTCGAACTTTCCCGGTCAACAAATGATAAATAAATAAAAAATAAATAAAGGTTGATAGCTATGGTAAGAACTGAATTCACTGAATATGTTTGGGGGCTATATTCCCCCATTACTGGCTTTGTCCGGGTGTTTTTTGCTAAGAGATTGAGAGCTATGGTGAGAACTGAATTCACTGAATGTTTGGGGGCTGTATTCACCCATTATTGGCTTTGTTCAGGTGTTTTGTGCTTAGAGGTTGACAGTTGTGCTATGGTGAGAAATTAATTCACTAAATGGTAGCCATTTAAGTTTCCGTCTTTCTCTTTCATAAAACAGCTTATTTGGCATAGTGGTATGTTGTTCTGACTGTTTTGCACAGGGTCCTGGGTTTAAGGCTTGGCCGTGAAATGTATGGTGGTAACACGGCATTTTATTCTAGCAACTTTCCAACATTATACAAGCAATGTTTAAAACGTGTCCCTGGTTTTTGGGCTTTTGTCCCTCCCACAATAAACTTTGGCTTTTTCCAGATTTATTTGTGCTGCAAAGTTCAGAGATACAGCTGAATGAGTAGATTTTACAAGGAGCTGAGAGCTGCAGGGGAGCAAAAGTTTAGTGCTGCTTATGCTGATTTTGCTTGCCTTGTTAATAGCACAACAGGTAGTATACTTGCTTTTGATGCAGAAGGCTGTGGGTTCTACTCCCACAGTAGATAGATGCATCACTGATACTGTACTGTGCAAAGGGAGTGGATGCTGCACTCCTTTTTGGTGAAGATACCTAGTAACTATGAACCTGTTATTAGTTTGCCATCCATTCCCTATTGCAATACTGCTAGCTTATCATTTTTTTAGTGTAAGACAGGCAAGGGTAACAGGCATTTTATTTGTAGATGAAGCAATGAAATACAAAGTTGTTTGCTAGCAGCAGCCTCTTCATTAGTTACAGATCTCTTTAATGTGGAATTATTTAGATGACTTTTACTTCAGAGATTGTGCATATGTACTGATACTGGTGGACTGTAGAAATTTGAGTAGACTTTTATGATGGAAATGTTCTGAACTGGGCAGTTTTGTCATTACCGGTGCATGCATTTTCTTTCATTGTTTACTGGAAAAATTTAAAAACAATAAATTTACAACACCCTCCAAAACTGTACTGTATTGTACAAGGAATATAATTTAATACAATCAGGAAGGTGTATGAAAGAGCGTGTGTATGTTTCATGTGCAAGGGGCCTGTGATTTGAAAACAGCCCAAACCCAAAGTTAATCTGCCACTGGCAAAATGTATTTTCTTTGAATGTGGGTTTCAATGCTGTTTCAGTAAATGTGAGTTTTCAAGGGCAGAGAAATTTTAATGCTAAGTCTGTTTTCATTGTGAGACTGCATTGCTTTGTTTAGCAGATATGATATCTATTAGTGTTTGTGCTGTAAAATGGAAAATAAAACTTTCAAATGAAGTCCAAATCATCGCAGAAGTAAAGCAGTATGCACATTAGTGTTTATGGTTTTCGTTTTTTGGCTTTTCCCGGTTAGTGTTTATGGTAAATGGGGCGAAATAGCCAAGTAATGGTTCATTGGAATGGCTGTGGGGGATGGGGGAGCTCAATTCGACCATGATTTTGTGAGGGCGGGCAGCAAACTCAGACAGCCCCGGCTGAACTATACCTCTCAACTGTCCAGATTTTTGCAGAATGAAGAGATTTTTGCTTCTTATTTTTGGTTTGTTCCTCATAAAATTTGTGATTTTCTGTCAAATCATTTAGGAATGAAGTCACTAAATATTGACAGACACTAAGTTTCAGACTTCATAACCTTCAGAAAAGTGCATGCTAAAGCAAGACCTGTTATTCTATCAACTGTCTCAGTTTATGCAAGATCGATTTTTAGTACTTTTTATATGTTCCCCCCATATATTTGGCCTTGTCCAGATTTCCTGCATTAACAGGTTGAGAGGTACATGCAAATAAATTGCTTTATAGAATTAGGCAAATCCAAACCTCTCAACTGTCCCTGATTTTGGCTCAAAATGTTGCTCTTCTCCTAATAATCTCTCTGCAAAATGGCAATTTTGGAAGAAAACACGGAGGGTTTACAATTAATAAATAACTGTAATAATCAGTTATAGAGTGCTTGTATTTCAGAAATGCATGTAGATTCTTTTATTTTGTCAGCTGCTCAAGTTAGCAGTACTAATATTAAAAAGTGTCCCTTCTTTGACAGGTTCCCAGCTGTATTGCGTTGCTATTTTATATTTTTGAATCACATTTTGGTCCATTTTTCATAAAATTGTGTTTTTTTGGCAAATTAGTAGCAAATCATTAAAGACTGAAGTTAGAAAATAATCACAGACATTTCAGTTTCAGATTTCATACCCTTCAGAAAATTCATACTAATGCACTATTCTATTATCTTTCTAAGTTTAAAAGAGCAATATTTAAAAATTGTTCTTATTTTTGGGCCTTTATCCCACATCTATGTATGGCTTTGTCCAGATTTCTTGCTCTGAGGTTGAGAGGTATGACAAATATGTCAGGGCCTTCCCAGTCAGCCAGAGACATTTCAAATTGTGATCTACTTGTTGCACCCCACTCCCCCATGTAGTGACTCTGGATGTGTCCAAGCAAGGCAAGGAACAATTATGCAGTGTAAATGTGCAGACTATCCCCCCATCCAAGGTAGACACAAGTACTACAATGGCTTTTCATCTGTCCTTGATTTTGCAGAATCTTCTGGTTTCTGTCATATTTTTATACTGTTGATTTATGCTCATTATTATTCAGAAAGTGCCCGTTGCTCTGTGTTTAAGGAGCAATGCTTTAACAACCATCTGGTAAGCTTGTCTGAGATTGTAAGATGCAAGTAAGTTTTAATAAGCATACTGTTAATGAATTGCCAACATTGAAAGCCTTTCTGTTGTTGCCATGCAGAGAATACTTACATAACTAGATAACATATAAGCCTTGGGTATTGAAATGCATATGACAGTATTTGTAACAAAGGACAGGATTACATTATTTTAAGAGCTCATTACAGGCTTTACCTGCAAACTAAACAGAATGCCAATTTATCATGTGTGGTCCATATCCTGTGCAGTAATCCTTTAAGCAATGTATGTTGAGCTTATTTCCTGTTTGCTTTTCATTTTTTACTTTGATCATGTTTTCCCCATGAAACAAGTATATAGTTGTTGTCAGGCAGCAGGTCTTTTTTGGATAAGAAACATTTTTACATGTGGGGGTATCAGAGAGATTGCTACTTTCAGCATGTTACTTGGTAATTTAATAAAGCTGAATATAAATTATAATTAAAACTGGAGTGCAAGGAGAAGTGGTTTGAGTTGAGTGCTGCTTGTTTTTCTTATACTTGATTTTGACTAGCATTCCAGTAATGCATTTAAAAAGTAATTTATTTTTTCATGCCTCACAACCTTTTTGTTTCCATCTAGATATTAAATACGCTGCCATGCAGCTAATGGATTGAAATATTTTTTTTCTTCTACACTTTTTTTTTCTTGATTGGACTCTTATAATAATGGTTTGGCACACAGGGCAGTGTATTTAATTAAAGTTACAGTTTTTGTGGTTTTTAGCATAGCTCCTCCCCTTTCTAGTTGGCCACACCCATTCCCATTGACCCCACCCATTCAGCTGTCTCCTGCAACCCCCCTTTGATTTGAAGTCACCAGCCACCACTGAGTCTATCTGCATACAAACAAATAACCAAATAAAATTGGTTAAAAGTGCAGGTAGAGTTATACACTAAGCTATTCTTTTATTATTAAATACAGTAAAAACAGGTAAGTGCTTGTATACCTATTCTTCAGAACTTACCTTTTGTAACATTTTTATATAGCCGTGTAATAGATAAAACAATCAATAGTTGGCAAACATTAATAAGATACTAAACAACAATGAACAATTAAATTTCTCCTCATTCTCTTGGCTTTCATGTAATTTAAAAAGACAGGCTCATCTTAATCAACATTAAAGTGCAAAACCATAAAGTCAACTAGGTAATGTTAAAATAATAAAATAATAAAGTTAATACATTTCAACAGTTATCATTATTAATATAAAATATGAAGTTACATTGTTTTATAATTTGGGTGCCCTAAGTTTCAATAAGTTGCTTATTGAAATAGCTTCATTCAGTCCTGGTGTTTCACTGGCATCGAACCTCACCTGCCATAAAACCTCTTTGTAAACCAGGGTATATTCCCATGGACCACCATTGGTGTTTTTACCATTTGCTCTAAGACAAAAAAATAAAACTTTCTGTTCCCTTTAGATATTTCTTTGTGCTTATACAAAGCATTGGTATCCTCTTTATTTTCATAAAGATGTTCATATATATATTTATGGAGGGGATGTTTGATCTTCCCAGCATAAAATGAGTGGCAGTGGTCACAAATTTCCAAATAATATGCACCGGATGTTTTGTAATTAAATCCCTGAAAAAAAAAATGTAAAGTGTATTTTATAGTGGGTAACTCAATGATTTCTCTTTCGTATATGTAACTGCAGTGTCTGCATGCTTCGCATCTCTTAGTTCTTTTCTTCAAACTTGGACAAACAATTTTTTTTTATTTGAACTGTCTTTCTCTATTTTTTCTTTCAGTTATACTGACTTCTGAAACAAAAGGTAGGTCTGTCACCTAAACATGCTCTAATTTCAGGGTCCACTCCAAGTATATTCCAGGTACTAAGAATAAAATACTTTGATTGTGTAACTCGCAGGACTATACTTAATAAGCATACCATGTGCAAAATTTAAACTGGGACCTTTTTGACTTGTTCCTGGATCTACCAATGTTCATAAATTCCTTACCTAACAAGGGGGTAAATTTAAAATTTCTCCCAGTATAATTTCATCATGAAGCTCTTGTAATATAGCCTCAGGATAACCCCTTTCAAGAAACATCTCTTTTAATGTACTTAGCTCATAATGCAGGTGTAGATCACTGAAAACAATCCTAGCAAGTCTAACCTTTGATCTTTAACCAAACTTCTCTTTTGTTTGAATGGATGACAACTTTTGAAGTATAAATAACTGTTGGAAAATATTGGTTTCCTGTAAATGGTAGACTTAAATTCCCACCCCAAAATAACTCCATGCAAGTATGGTGTGGTGCAAGGCCAAAACTCAACCATGAGCAAAAAGAAAAATGCCATTACATAATAGTCAGCTGTGAATATGTATTTCAGGCAGGTATGTGCCTTGCATTGCTCAGCATTCTACCGTCATCAAAAATTATGTCACAGATTGAACAAGAAGATGCTTGACTTTAACAATTGGCTTAGATTCTGGCGTTATTCCAAGGGACTTCAATACTTGTCAGCATGGAGGTAAGTGGTTCACAGGCCAAATATCTTTGCCAAGGTTGATCTGCACCTGTCTGGATATTGGCTAAAACTTTATAGACCCCCTCAGACCCTTTTTGGCAATGTCAAATTAACCAAATTAACAGCTTAAAAAATAAAACCTAAATGAACCTAAAAGTGTTACCGCACAGTGCTAGGAACCTTAACAAGAAGCTCCATACCCAACAAGCTCTCCTCACACTGGAGAATATAGACATCTGTGCCACTACAAAGACATGGTTTAAAGACCCAGATAGTACTCCAGTAGTGCAAGGCTTCCATGCCTTCTACATGTTAGGACAATTAGCCACTCAGATGGGCACTAAAGGTGGAGGTATAATTATCTACATTAACAACAAGTATACTTCTAGGTTGGTTAAACAGGATGATGTCTTGGAGCTCATCTACTTGCAAATCACCAAAGATAAAGTTCTTTACCTTATGTTAGCAATCTATAGGGCTACCATCTATGCCCCATGAATCCTATAACTCATACCTACACCCACTGGAGGCACACAAATTCCAATCAAATACCCCCATTCATGGCAGACTTCAAACACCCCTCTACGGACTAAGAAATATACACTGCCTCCAAATTGCAGGGATGTTTCCTGGACTTTATTAACACAAATACCTTTGATCAGATAGTGCTCACTCTAACAAGAGGTTCAAACACACTGGATCTAGTACTCACCAATATGGGAGAGCACTGCACCCCCATGTCACTTCCTCACTGGTGAAATTGCATCAGAAATAAAAATCAACTTAAAAACATCAAAACCCCTAACAGTTAGGAAGTATTTAAAAGCAAACTAAATCCTATTAAGCGATGGTATCTCAAAATTTACTGCTCCTACAACCTATGCGGAATTGCTCACAGAATCCCAGTGCAACCATGTAAATGGCTGCATGAAGGCTGCTGTCCCTACCAGAAGTAAGCCTTAAACAAACCCACAAGACAAACCACATTGGTGGAATGCTAACCTTAACAGGGCAGGGTATACAACAAAAAGAACAAAATAATGGCCAAAATCAGAAAGAACAACTCTCAAGCTTACTAATTAAACTAAACAGGAAGCTACTTAAATACAGCAAGGCCAGTTGCAAGGTCAAGATAGCCTCTCAGGCTAAAGATAAACAGAAGACCTTCTACAACTATGACTGAAACCTAACCCGAGCAAAGTAATATGGTGTATCTGCTAGCTGACAAATTGAGCTCTGACTTTAGCCTCCCCGTGAAATCCCAACTAGCAACACCCCCCCCCCCCAACTATTAGCAGGGAAAAGGTCATGGTGGCACATGCTAAGGCCAAACACTCAGCCTCAGTGGGCCCAAACAATATCCTGTGTTGCCTCCTAAATTGCTTGAAACATGACCTATCAGGACCACTTGAGTCACTTTTCAGCTACAGCCTCAAAGCAGACTATGTATCATGTGAATGGAGCACTGCAATGGTTATCCCTCATTACAATAGTGGACCAACAGCCAACCATGAAAACTACAGACCATCGGTCTGACTAGTCTAATATGCAAGACCATGGAATGAATTATCATGGAAATAATCAACAAAGAAATTGGCAACCTAGAGTCACTGAATCCATCCCAATATGATTTGTCAAAGGATGGTCATGTATACTCAACCTGGTAGAATTCTTGAGTGCCACCAAAGCAATGGATGAGGGGAAAACAGTACATACCCCCTACCTAGACCTGACTAAGGTGTTCAGTACAAT
Source organism: Protopterus annectens (assembly GCF_019279795.1). Classification (NCBI taxonomy): domain Eukaryota; kingdom Metazoa; phylum Chordata; order Ceratodontiformes; family Protopteridae; genus Protopterus; species Protopterus annectens. The sequence continues at coordinate 1,149,381,344 of NC_056741.1, read as the reverse complement.
ATCCTACTCAGGTATTGTTGACAAACTCACTGAACAAGGTATAAATTCCTATATAACTCACAGGATTACCTGCTGGCTCACAGATACAACTCAAGAAGTCAGGACTGGTGAGACCACCTCCATCAAGCAACCTGTCACTAATGGACTGCCTCAGCATTCAGTGTTGGGCCTGTCCTGTTTGGCATCTACTTCTAGGAGGTCAAGGCTTATACCAAGGGCCTCTGGGTAACCAAGTTTGTAGATGACATGCATATTGGGAGCTATCATAGATTCCCTTCATGGCACTAACATCCTGCAATACCATCTAACAAAGGAAATGACTGGTGCTAAAGCCACAGACTAAAGCTGAATGGCAAGAAGTACATTGTAATGCTTTTTGAGACAAAAGACCACTCAGGGTAATTACTCCATCAATAAGATACCCCTCTGAGTTGATCCAGTAGTTAGGTATCTGGGAACATGTGTAGGCAGTAATCTGGTCTTTGACCAACATGTAGTCATGTAGTAAGAAAACCATTCTATGTGGCCCAATGTATAAGTAAGGATAGGACATCCAGGTTCAAGGAAGTTATACTACCACTTTACTCAGCCCGTATTAGACCCATCACTGAGTACAATCCCCCTTTGGTATGCACCTGACCAGGCATATGCAACAGTTGGAATGTCTACAGTGGTTCCTCACCAAGAGAATCCAGGGTTTAAACACGTTGTCCTTTACAGATCACCTTAAAACCATAGCTCTATACTCAGTCCCCTACAGGTTACTGAGAAGTAATCTATGCCTGCTATATAAGGCACCCTCAAATTCAATCCTGATGGATCTTTTGCACATCTGCAAAATGAATAGCACCAGAAACACTAGATCCAAGGATTTAAACTTTGCTTGCAACATCAATAGAACATGCAGGCAAGACAGATATTTGTCTTAGAGGATCCCACACCCTGAAATAAGCTCCCAATCCATGTGAAGCAGTCTATCCCTAACCCTATTCAAACATAACCTTGACCATTGCCTTCAAAATCAAAAGTTCACCTCTGGTTTGACCCATATTTATTTATTTATTTATTGACATTTGGTGACCGGGAAAATCCAACTGGGTCATAAACCCATTTTCAGTGGAGGCCCGGGGAGAAAAGCTCCAACAGTGACAAAAAATACAAAAGTGGTTGCATTATAATCAAATTAAAGGATATAGTATAAAAGATAGAAAGTATAAAAATACATAGTTGCAAGGAAGTAAAAATAAAAAGTATAAAAATACATAATATAAAAAGTACAATAACACACCTTCCAGGGCAAACGTAGTACTGCTTAAGTAGTAAAGACAATAATAAATGAAATCAACAGCAAATCAGTACTCCACCCATGCAGTCCATGAAATGAGTCCACCATGAAATAAAGTAAAATAAAATATAATATATATTTATTACAAAACTGGTAAGCCCTTTCACATAAGAGCTTCTTCAGACCATCAAACAGACAAATACTGGTCAAGTACATTTAAATAGTATAAGTGCACCAATCAGATAACACCAATCATCTCAATGCTGAAATACATTTAAAGAGACATCACATTACCCACATAGAAGCTTCTAAACTAAAAGCATACCTATCAAAATATAAAATATATCTATGGGAAATATATATAACATAAAAAATATGATTTAAAAATACATGCATAACACAATACATATGCTTGGGTCAAATGCTACTTGACACTTGAACATGCTCCTATGTGAAAATGCTTACCAGTTTTGTAATAAATAGATATTCTGTTTTATTTTACTTTATTTCATGGCGGACTCAATTCATGGACTGCATGGTTGGAATATTGCTTTGCTGCTGATTTTATTTATAAAAATACATAGTTGCAAGAGTTTATGTCCATACTTATTTACATAAGGATGCTTACAAATATTTATACAAATTTTGTAATAGTTATTAAACATAGAAAGATTTTATGGTTTTGAAGAGGAGAGGTGATAACTTGTATAAGTAGTTGAAAGGGTAGAAGTAGTATCAATAGTTATTTGCAGGGTAGGTTATTAGGGATTAATGAGATCTGGTGCATTCAGAGTTTCAAAGAAACTGAGCTAATTTGTGATTGTGGATACCATACTGGGCTGAGGGATTTGAAGGATGAGATTAGAAGGATTCAGGCTGGTAAGATGATAAAGGAGTGTGGAAGATGAGTGGAGAGAGGGGAAAAAAAGAAAAAACCTAGGAAGGTAGAAAATTAGATGTTAGCTGTTGGGCATGGGCAGGTCCAGGAGTTATGGAGGTAGTTTTTAGTGTGAGTTTTAACTTTTTGGAGTCTTTTATACTGGTAATATTATTTGGTAGGTTGTTTCAAAGTTTAGCTATGACATACGAATAGAGACACTTGCCAGCTCTTTTGTTGGGTTTGTGTACGTCTAGGAGTTGTCTATTGGTGGATCAGAAGTTTCTGGTGGGAATATAAGTGTGCAGGGTAGATTTTAGGCCTAGACAGTTATCAGGTTTATATATTAGTCTTTGTATAATGGAGAGATGTAGATAGTCAAGATGGTGGGGATATTCTAGCCAATTGAGCACCTTTAGAGTATAGCAGTGGTGAGTGCAATATGAGGAACTTGTAGCAAATTTAGCAATTTTATAACAACAAGGCTGGAGTTTGGTTTTGAGAGAGGTGTGAAGATTATTAAAAATGGGAGCACCATAGAGTAGCAAGGGGATCAGGTAGGTATTAGCTAGTGCTTTTTTGGTACCTGGGTCCATAGAGTTTTTATATCTATAGAGTGTTCCTAGTTTGAAATGAGTTTTTTAATGGTATTAAGTATGTGTTGTTCAAATGTGAGTTTGTTGTCTATAGTGATGTTGTTTAAATGTGAGTTTGTTGTCTATAGTGATACCCAGTAGTTTTGCACTAGTTACAGTCTCAATCTCAGTTTTGTTGTGGGAATAGATTTTGAAGTCAGATGTGTTACAAAAAAGTAAATGTTTAGTTTAGTTAGGGTTTAGTAATACTTGTGCGTCAGTTAGCCATGATTCTATTGAGATACATGCTGTCTGTTTTTTGGGGGCAGGTCGGGCAGGTTGCTAGAGGAAGATATGATTGTGGAATTATCGGCATATTGAATTAGTGTGCTCTGATGGCTGACAGTGTGTAGGTTATTTATGAATATGTTGAAGGAGAGGGGTCCTAGAATGGATCCCTGTGGGACTCTGGTTTCATTGGTCTGCTATAGGGATAGGCAACTCTGCCACTTTACGCATTGTTGTCTATTGGTAAACCGTTGCTTGGAGGGTGGTGAACATCCTATTGCTGATAGTTGCTGAAGTAATTTGTTGTGTGAGACCATGTCAAAGACCTTTGATAGATCTAGTAGTACTACTGAGGTGTGTAGATTGGAGTCTTTAGCTTTATTTACAATAGCAGTAAAGGAGATAAGAGCTTTTGTTGTACTATGACTAGGCCTGAAGTTATGCTGGGTGGATGTGAGGAGATTATTATAGGTAAGGTGGTTTTGCAATTGCATATGTATGCATCCTTCAAGCAGTTTGAATAGGGAAGAAAGGATAGAGATTGATCTATAATTTGTAAAATCGTTAAATTTACCTCCTTTGTGCAGAGGGGTTATGACTGATTCTTTCCAGAGGGTGGAGACATATGATTCTGAAATAGGTTGATTAATAAGAATGCTAACTGGGTAAGAGATAGAGTCTCTGGCAAGTTTTAGGTATTCCGATGGAAGATTGTCTGAGGATGATGAGCAAGGCTTAAGCTTAAGGAGAAGTTTATGAATTGATGTAGCAAGTACTGGTTGTATAGAGAGAGGAGGTATAGTAGGATATTGGTAGAGGGTAGACAAGGTGGTGTTGTTGTTATTGGTAGTTTGGGGGGATTTTTGTAGTTATTGGAATTTGTATTAGAGTTAAAGCCTGACACTAGTGTAGCTATACTGTCAATGAAGTGGGTATTAAACATATTAGCTATTTCTGTATGCGTCTCATCTAGGTTTGAAGATGAATTTTGTGTGGACCATGGGGAAACAAGTGATGCAAGGGTTTTCCAAAAAGTTTTTGGGATTGATTTTATGGTTAGTTAATTGCTGTGAAAAATATTTTTTATCTGCATTCACTGATTTTTGGCTTTATTATGTAGATGCTTGTAGTTTTGCAAGTTGGCATCATTTTTATTTTTCAACCAATTTTTCCAAGCCCTGTCTCTAATTTGTAATATTTGTTTGGTTGCTTTGGTTAGCCAAGGTATGTGATCAGCCTTAGTTATTTTTGTTCTAAGAGGGGCTAAGTCGTTGAGGGTATCTAGGAATGTTTTATTGAAATAGCTGACTGCATCATCTAGAGGTAGAGTTTTTAATGGGGACCAGTTAAGTGATTTTAGTATGTTATTAAACTGGTTTAGACTGAAATAATGTTACATTCCTGGATGTTTTGTCGATATGGGATTTGGGCTTTTGGGAGGGACTCTATAAGTATAACCTTTAGATGGTCACTTAATGTATTGGGAAGTGTATTGGAGTTTGAGCATTTGAGAGGGTTAGAGACAAGGATCCAGTCGAGGATTGAGCTTAGGTTGTTGTTGTTTTGTATTGTAGTAGGGGAAGTGGCCAGTTGAGTGAAGCCGTGCAAATGGATACTATTTGCTGTTGAGTTGGTAGATAGATTTAGTCAACTGATATTGACATCTCCCACGATTACTTTCATTAGAGATGTTTTTGGATGCCCATGAGAGAAAATCGTCTAGAACAGAGATGTTTTGGCCTGAGGGAATATATATTTTTATAATACAGAGTTGTTTATTATTGTTTCTTTTCAATGATGCTATGAGTATTTCAGCATTGCCAAATGTAGGAATGGTTTTAGAGCGTGGTTAATTAAGGCTACATCTCCCGCTTTTTTGTTGATTCTATCATTTCTCAGTATGCTATAGCCTGGTGGGAGAATTTCAGTATCTTTGATGTGCGATTTTAACCAAGTTTCAATGAGATCTACTAGATCTGGGGAATAGTGTGATAACCATGAATGGAATTCAGTTGTTCTGTTTCAGATGCTGCGTATGTTTAGGGTGACTAGCATCAGATGTTTTGTTGACAGTGTTTGGGATGGGGAGTGGTTTTGACGTGGACCAGGATTGGGGTGAATGTCACCACATTTTTGTAGGTCATTAAGATAAGGGGAATATTTGTTGTGGTTGACTAGAATTTTGTTCAAAAATGAGGCCAGATGTATCTTTGGGGTAGGTTATAAGGAGAAGTCAAGAATTTGTCGCTTTAAAAAGAAAAGTATGTTAGGGTGATGAGGGTTGGGGATATGTTGGAGAAGCGGTTTGAATGTTTGCAATGGTGGTTTGAGGATGTGGGTGATATTGAAGTTAATATTTTATGTGAAAAGGTAAGGGAAGTGGTACGTGTTAGTGTGAGAGTAAGTAAAGTGAAAATGGTTAGAAGGTTATTATGACTGAGTTGTAGCATTTTGCAGTAGTGACAATTTGTATTTGAGTTTTATATGGGAGTGTTTAGGAATATAGTAATGTTGTAACAGGGATATGTTAAGTAGGATTGAGAAAGAGTGGAAATAAGGTATCTAATAAAGAGCAAAAATAGTTTGTAATTGGGCAAAGGAAGATAGGAGGTGGAGCTTGAGTCTGTATAAATGTAATTGAAGAGGAGTGGGTGGGTATGAGGGTAGGATAGGGGACTGAAGTGAGCCTGAGTGTAACGAGGGTGAACAGAGGGGGTAGAACTAGTTTATGGCGTGGACAAAAAGAAAAGAAACTGTGTGTCACTGGCTAGATCAGATTGGTTTTCAAAGAGCTATTCACTTTTTAAACTCCTTGGATAAGTTAGGCAGTTTCTAGCAGGAACTGAACAGGAACTGAAAAAAGTATTAGGAAAAAGTGATTAGTACAGGGTTTGAGCACATGAGTATAATTCAGTAACAGTCATTGAAACATATTTCCCAACAGAGCAACTTTTACAGCCTAATGTATTCGATAAGAAAGTACACAGTCTATCAAAGCATATTCCTAAATGGCTTTGCTTTCTATTATAAGTATACTAATAGGAAAAAAAACATTACAGGTATTTGAAAAACATAACCCCTGTTTTCATTATTTGCACTATCTGCTATATTAACACTTCAATAAACTCTCAACTGTATTCAGTAAAACAGCAACTAAAAATACATTATGGTTGCATAACTTTCCATGTATCCATACACTATAGCCAATTGCTTTCAATTGGTTAACCACACATGGTAGTCTAGTGGCATAAAAACTCCTACAGATGGATAACAGAGTAGCAAGGTCCTTAACTATGTAGTGGTTTGCATTTAGTTAATACAGCAAGCAGATTCCTACCTCAGTAATAGTAGGCTGAAACCTGGCAATGCAATAATCCCTAGTAAATGATAAATGTTGCATATGTAACATACCCTCACTAAACCATTACCAATCTCCTAACATACCCTTCCAAATGGATACCATTGTTACATGGGGACAGAATAAGGCTGGGTTGTGTGGCTAGGCTTATAAAGGCCCTGGTGGTCATTAGCCTAGTATATAACTATTAACCTATAGACTTCTCCTTATTTGGTATGCTGTCTGCTTGTACAGATCTCAGTTCTGAGAATGCAATCTGTAGCTCTCCTGTCCTGGTACCTATCTGCCAGACCCCTGAACCTCCTTACTACCACTTCTGCTCATACCCCTCAACTGTACAGATTATCCCAGAATGTCCAGATTTTGCACTAATATTTTTGGTCCGTTTTTCATAAAATTGTGTTTTTCCTGGCAAATTATTGGCAAATCATTAAAGACTGAAGTTAGAAAATAATAGCAGACATTTGAGTTTCAGACTTCATATCCCTCAGAAAATTCATACTAATGCAAAATCTGTTATTCTATCAACTTTCTAAGTTTGTAAGAGCAATATTTAAAAATTGTCCCTATATTTGGGCCTTTATGTAAGTGCAATACCAGGACATCTAAATACAGGTGAGAGTTAAAGAAGTCTTTCATAAGGGTTCTATCACGCAGCTGACTGAGAGATAATAACAGATTTCTAAACTTTATGTTTTATTCTTAATTGAATTACTCTGAATAACCCATTCTGTAGTTTTACTTTGCTGCATTAGTTGTAGATATGTTTTACTTTATTTTGAATTGATAACCAAATATTGGAGTATGTATTGTACTCTTTCTGTCATTTTTCCCTGGACTTTCAGTGAAAATAGATTGTCTAGCTGGGCAACGCAGTCCACAAAATAATAAACAAATGAATAAATGAAAATTAAATATATGTCAGCAATTTAACAATAGCATCATTTACTTAAGAAGGAGATGATATTGTTGTTTAGTCATTTAGTCAAATCTGATTCTTTGTGACCTCAAAGACCTCATCACACCAGACCTGTTTGTCAAGAACTGATTCTCTATGTTTTTACAAATTTATATTCATTACCTCATATGTTATCCATCTATATTAGCCTCTGCTACCCCCTTCTTCTTTTATTTTCAGTCTTTCCCACTACCAATGTCATTTACAGAATTTTGTTTTCACATTATGAGGCCAAAAAGTATTCAAATTTTACTATCAGACCTTCCAGTGAACAATCTAGATATTTTTCCTTAAATACTGACTGAACCCTCAAAAATATATCCTAACACCACAGGTCAAAAGCATTGATTTTCCATTGCATAACCTTTATTAAAATTCAGTTTTCATATCCATATATATATTTTTTTTTGGGGGGGGGCATATCTTTGATTATACAGACCTTTGATGACAATGTTATGCCTTTGCCCTTTAAAACCTTATTCAGATTTGCCGTAGCTTTCCTTTCAAGAAGCAGATATCTTTTAATTTCATCACTGTAGTCATCGTCATTGAGCCTAAGAAAACTGTCATTGCCTCCATTTCTTCTCCATCTGTTTGCAAAGAATTGACAGGGCTAGATGACAAAAATTGCATTTATATATTTATTTGTTTTTAGGTTCTTAGGTTCATAGGTAAGTACTAGGCTATCTGCCCCAGGACATTTATAAGCCTAGCCACAGAGTGATGGCTTTCGCCTCCCCATTAGATTAGTAACCTGGGCCTCTGTCTAACAGGGTTCCCGAAGTGATCCCAGGGTAGAACTTATGATTACTCATCCACTCATCAAGATTTCTCTTGAAGAGGGTTTTTGTTTATGTTGAGTAACATACCATCTTTAATATTTTTTGTTTTCACATTTCATCAGCAAGCTCTTCAGTTCTTCCTTATTTTAAGTCGTTAGAGTGGTATGCATTATCTGCATTCCTGAAACTGTTAATATTTCTCCCAGTAATTTTGATTCCAGCATGTGATTCATCTAACACAACATTCTGCATGATATATTCATGATATATGCATGATATATTCATGATATATTCATGATATATCTGGAATAACGTGTATATAGCCTTATCATGCTCCTCTCCTGGTTTTGAACCAGTGAGTTATTCCATATTCATATCCATCTGTTATTTCTTGTTTGGTATACAATTTTTATTTATTTATTTTATTTTTATTTTACATTTGTTGACCAGGCTAGTCTGACTGGATACATGTCCATTTTCAGCAGAGGCCCGAGGAGAAAAGCTCCACTATATACTAGTAAAAACATTCAAACAGGACAATAAAAGAACAAAAGAAACAAAAATTATAAGAATGTAAAGAACAAATTCAATGTAGTGTAGTTACATTTACAGTAGCACGTTAAGATAGGTAAACAAAACAAAGAAGAAATACAGAAGGGATCCATGATCCCATATTCTTTCATAACAACTATAATAATCAAAAATATTTACAATATTAAGAATTATGATAAACAATTAGTGCCTGGGCACTAGTTCTAGGAAACAGAAATTGCACAGCAGGGATGATTAATAGGTTTAAAAACAAGGTGAGATGACATGTTGCAGTAATATATCTTATAAAAGGAGAAAGCGACCTTGTAGAGAAAAAAAGAAAGTCCATTTGAGAGATAGGCGAGCTACAGAGGGTTAGTATTGAGAGAAGAAGGACAAGTAAAGAATAGAAGTATAAAGAAGACAAATTCCTCAGGAGGCAAATAAGGCGACCTATTATCCCCATTTCACTAAGATCTATGCACACACTTTGTTATGGTCCACACAATCAAAGGCTTTAGAGTAGCCAATAAAGCAGAAGCAAATATTTTCCTGGAATTTTCTTGTTTTTTTATTATCCAGCAGATGTTGGCAATTTGATTTCTGATGCCTCTGCCCCTTCTAAAACCAGCTTGTACATCGGTCAGTTCTTGGTCCATATATTGATAGAGTGTGACTTGCAAGATATTGAATATTACCTTGCCTATGATGTGAAATAAATGCAACTGTTTGATAATTTGAACACTTCTGAACTTAGCTGTTTTTGGGACTGGAATATGAATTGACCTTTTCCAATTCGATGGCATTGTCATATTTTTCAAATTTCCTTGTACTTTCCAAGCAGCACTGTAACAGGGTCTATATTACATTGTCGAATTCACAGGAGTTCGAACTATGTAATATTGAACCATGAAGTCCGAAACCCAAGAATTACGAAAACACAGAACAGCGATTTTTTTTTTTCCTGGGAAAAAAAATCGCTGTTCCGGTACAGAAAAAAAAAACACTTACACTTTAAACTTAAACTAATGTGGAGGGCTTTGCCCCCCACACCCCCACTACTTAAATATACCAACTTCGAGATTGCACCACAGTGGAGGAAATAGCAAAGCCCCAAAAATGGCCCACCGATTGTTTTCCCTGGGGAAAAAATCGGTGTGCTGTGGCTTTGCTATTTTCATATTTCGAACATTTGGGTTCGATATTACAACATTCGGACTCCTGTGAGTTCAATGTTGTAATATAGACCCCTGTAACATCATCATTTTGCAAGATTTTAAGCAATTCAGCTATAATTCCACCATTTCCTGCAGCCTTGTTATTAGAAATATGCTCTAGGGCTCATTTACATTCACTATCCATTATTATTTATTTATTTATTTTACATTTGTTGACCAAGAATATCCGACTGGATGCACGTCCATTTTCAGAGGAGGCCCGGGGAGAAAAGCTCCATAGTAAAATTCAGACAATCATTACAAGGAGAAAAGCTGCACAGTAACATTCAGACAATCATTACAAGGAATACAGAGGTGTTAAATTCATAGAAAGTAACAGTCAACATAGACAAGTAACATATTATACATGTTTAGTTCAAGTTAACATATCAGGTATGATGGTGACGTGGTTCAGTTTAAGGCAAAGTAAGATTCAGGTTTAACAGTATTGTATAGAGCACACACAGATAATCTCTTTATGGATTAGAAATTCCATAGTGGTGAGGTAGTGTAGGATAGTGCAGTGGAGGAGTTGGCCAGGTAGGTAGAGGGGAAGAAAGCAACAGGGGGAAGATAGAGGGGGATATTAACAGGGGAGAGATTGGGAAGGTTGAGCAGAAGATAGGATAGGTATGAGAGACAGGAAAGTGAGGTATTAATATGCATAGCAGATGTAGGGGTAAAGGGTGTGTGAAGTAGTTAGTGGATAGCTAATTTAGAATTCTGGCAATGGTATAAGACTGAAAAAGACTATTGGTGGTATAGTGGATGGGGTTGGATGTCTGGATGATGTCTCTCCATGATGTCTGGATCTATTTCTGAGAACATGCCATTGTATGAATCAGTGCTGGGAAGGTCCTATAGCTTGTCTGTATAGTCCTGCCACTTCTTAATATTTTCTGTTTTGGTTATGTCCCTCCCATCTTTGTCTTTTATCATGCCCATTTTCACTCAAAAGGGTCCCTTAATATCAAAAATCTTCTTTGAACAGATCCATTGTCTTTCCCATTCTGTTGTGCTGTGCCATTTTTGCACTGTGTTTGAAATATGCTTCTTTATCTCCCCTTGCCATTCTCTGAAATTCTGCATTCATATTAACATATTTTTCTTTCTCCATTGCCCTTTGTTTGCCTTCTTTCCTAAATCAATTCTAAAGCCTCCATGGATAGCCTTGAGCTCTTGATGTTCTTTCTATTTGGAATATTTTACTGCAATCTCCTAAACATGATCAAAAACTTATTTAGATAGTTTTTCAAGTGTTCTACCCACCATGTCTAAGCTTTTAAAACTATTTTTCAGCTCCATTACATATTCACTTGGAATATTCTTCAGTTTATATCTCACTGTCTTGCATGTTTTTCTTTAATTTCTTTAGTTTAATTCTACACTTTGCAATAAGAAACTGATTGTCTATACATCTCCTTCATCTCTTACTACAAAGTAATTGTCTGTTTGATTCTGGCATTGACCATCTGAAGTGCACTGACTAGGTATTTATGTGTACTGAAAACTATTTAACATTTCATTATGGCTAAATATTCCATATTTCTTACAAAATATAATACAGCTGAACAGGTACAATGTGGACAAATTATTTTTTTCTGATGCGATTAATGCTGATATACACACCTACATATGAATAGCGGTTGTGCTTTACAGATTATAATAATGTTTGAAAGGCTATACTTTATAACATGTAGCTTATGGTGGAAATTTTAAAAATATGACTTTACTCATAGAGTAGCTTTCATATATATTTATGAAAACAAGCAATCTGCACTACATTAAATTATAGCATTTTAGAAAAATGTATACATATTCACTATTTAAGCAATAACCCACGCCTGGGTGTGGGTAATGCTGGATTTACCCAAGGCTGGTGTGGTTTGGGCACGAGGGTGAAGCCTGAGTGGCCAAACAAAGACAACCGTGGGCAAATCCAGCATTACCCACACCCAGAAGTGGGTTATTGCTATTATACAATGACATTATTTAAGAAAAAAAATACTTACTTTTCTTAAATAACGGCATTGTATAATGCCTCCGTGCTGCCCTTCTGCAGCTGTCTGGTATTCTGCAGCAGTTCTGATGTACTGCGCATGCGTATGCTTATGCAGTACATTAAAGTTGTGGGTGGAAGCAACGGAGAAAGCAAGATCTCCATTGCTTTTTGAAGCTGTCTCTCTATTTTAAACCCATTTAACATAGCGAGACAGCTTTAAAAAAAGCAACGGAGAAAGGAAGATCTCTGTTACTTTTTTTAAAGCTGTCTCACTATGTTAAACTCCTTTAACATAGTGAGACAGTTTCTAAAAAGCAACTGAGATCTTGCGTTCTCTGTTGCTGTAAAAAAAAAAAAAAAAAAAAAAAAAAAGACTTATACTAATGGAAAAAGTCCGGGCGTGCACGTTTTGGAATATGAATGGGGGGGGGGGTCATTGTATAATTTATATTTAAATAATACACAGAAAATCAATGATAATATGATCAGATTCCAAAAGAGTTGTAAGTGACTTACTTTGGTATATGGCCTGTCTATAAACAGCCTTAACCGGGGGGGGGGGGGGGCAAAATCCAAAAGACCTGCTCTCAGTGTAAGTAGTCACTTATAATGACAGCAAGTTTTTTGAAATCAGGCCCTTTAAGTGGTAAAAAACACTACTCACAAAGTGCTATCATCATTATTTGGAATTGGAAATAAATAATTATTTTTAAATCACTCTGACCAGGGTTTTTAGAATTAGGTATATAAGTGACGAGATAAAAAAATGGAACATAGTAAAATCTTCAAAACACTTAAAATTCAGTGCACATATTTAAATCATAAGGTATTATGTAATCTACAACTATTGCTGAATACTTACAAGAAAATCTCTATAATTAAATAGTATGCTAATAGTGTCTCCCATTATATGCTATTAGTTTATGTGAAGACATTTAAGTAATAGCATTAACATAAGAAATTCATATAATCGACTTCAACATTCTTTATGCAATCCTAGTGGAAGTAAAATTTTTAACTTCACCTTCTTTTATATAAAAGTCCTCATTAACATAATAATATATGCAGCAGCTTTTTTTTTCCTCAGAAGACTGATTGCTAATTAAAAATTTTAATTTGAATACAGCATTTTAATACTGGAGAGCTATTAATAGAACGGCTTGTTGTAATAATTTTTAACTAAAATTACTTAATGATTTTTGTGAGAAAAAACTGTGATGATTATTTACAGTTTATGAAATTTGAGCTAATTTTCCTAAATATAACAAAATCCATGCGACATATAAAATATGAACATAAAATACAATAGCAAAAACATCCTTTGTAATGTTTCTATTTTATTATAGAATGAAACAAATATTTATATTTTGTAAGTGAATTAATAAGACCTGTTAGTATGTATGCCTACTGTATTACATTATACGTATATCTGCAAAATGCTTACACAGCCAGGCTCAACCCAAAAAGCTGTGTGGAGCCATCATGTGGGCTCACTTATCCACAAAGCAAAGCATGCGTGATCAAGTGGAATCCCAATCAAGTCATAGGCAGGATCAGGACAAACTAAACTCTGCAAGGAAAATGATTCTTAACATATAGAATCCCACCTTGTTGCTGCAAATGATTCTGAATTTGTGGGAAAGGTTTAAAAGTATCATTTATAGTTGGTCTTACTGCAACATGTTCTGGAAACAAGCTTCAGAGTTGAGAAAAGTCACTCTGCTATTTTAATGTTGTTCCTAAGAAGAGGCACCTTGTGGTTATGGGAATGTGACTAGTGAGCTGCTGAAAGGAAAATTGTGTCACATGTGCAAATGCACTTAACAGCTATTCCAAATATTTACTCTTCTTGGGGACTGTGTGTCTATGTGTGTGTGTGTGTGTGTGTGTGTGTCTGTGTGTGTGTGTGTGTGTGTGTGTGTGTGTGTGTGTGTGTGTGTGTGTGTGTGTGTGTGTGTGTGTGTGTGTGTTGCATGACAGTGTAACATCTACATATTCTAGAGTTCTACTGAGAGACTTAATTCAGAACTAAGGAAACACCAGGATAGGCAGGACTGAGAAGTATGGCTTCTGCGCTTTGAATCCAAGTGGAAATATTATCAGCTCCTGTGCTATTAATAAATCATCCACAATTTGAAACTATGTCGGAACACAAGGATAATGATAAACATATTTATTGCCACAGCACCTTGGACAAAAAATTAATGGCCAGCTTTGTAATCATGCCATTTGGCCTATGACCAAATGTTCTGGATCTACATGTTGAAATAGGCTGTGGGCTGTCAACAGATCACCACTTTATGCTGATTGGGAGTGAATGGACCAATGCATGAAAAACAAAAGTCTAGTGAGTTGGTCATGGTGATACCTAGAAGAAGCTCGTGTGTAGAATAAATCCAAATTTCCTGTCTGGATGCTAGTGTACCAGGGAGGCAGAGGACTTTATAGTTTCATAAGTTATAGGTTGGTACTAGGCTAGCGGCCCTAGGGCCTATACAAGCATAACCATAACAATTCCCTGGATATTTCTTCCCACAGTATTTACTTCCCTGGACCTCTGTCTAGCAGGGTGACTGATATGATCCCCAGGGTGAATTTCCTATCTTTCAACCAATCATCAAAGTTCCTTTTGAAGAATGCCAAGGAGGCACACTGCTTGACATGTATGGGCAGTCTATTCCAGAGTATGGGGAGTCTCTGGGTCAGGAACCTATCCCTCCAGCATGTTTTGTTCATTGTAATGACAAGGTTTAGATCCCTGGAGCGTGTGGCTCTGAGGGATTGGGATTTCTTTAAGTGGAGCATGTCCAACAGCTCAGGGTTTGACATGGCCTTGTATGTTAAGCAAAGATCACCTCTGAGTAGATGATATGACACAGAGTATTGCTGGAGTTTTTTAGATGGTCAGCATAGGGCATCTGCTTTAGGCCTGTGATTCTTTTAGTGAGGCATTTCTGCAGCCTTTCCAGCTGTTGCAGATGTCTTGTGAGGTACATACCAAATGGGGCGTTGTACTCTATAATGGGTCTAATGAGTACAGTGGGACAGTGACCTCCTTTTTTCTGGATGAAAAGCTCTTAGTGATGAAGTGTGCCACATAGAAGGATTTCCTGACTGTTGTGGCGATGTGGTTATCGAAGGTGAGACCACTGTCCACCTGTGTCCCTAAGTCTCTCATCACACTTTTGGTGTTTAGTGTACTGCCACCTATGTGGTAATTCATGGGTACGTGGTTTTTCCCAAAGGGGATAACTATACATTTCTTGGCATTAAGCTTGAGCCCATGGCTCTGGCACCAAGCATCTGTTTCTGTAAGGCCCTTTTGTAGAATATCCACATCATTTGGGGATTCAATAATGGCTCCCGGTTTGCAGTTGTCTGCGAACTTTGTTAGCCAGAGTCCCTTAGTCTTTTATCTGAATGGACTCTATGCAACATCTTACTATCTGACATAATGACAAGGAGTCATGGCCAAGTTGAACAACTATTTGTTTGTTAGAATGATATTTCAATTTGCTATCTTGTACAACTGACCCAGACTGTGGTACCTTCAAAACTAGAGTACCACTGAGTTTAGTCCTGACCTCACTGCTTTTTACTTATTTAATAATGACCTTTCCTCTTTTATCTGCCAAGCAGCCCAAAATTTCATTACCTTCACCCTCATACAGCTATGAACATGATGCAACAGCTGATAATAGGAAAAGATTACTAAATAAAAGCAATCTTAAGCTCACCGTCCTAGACGCCAACACAACAACAGGCACAGACCTCAATGGAGTCCTCCTAAAATTCAACACTTAGAAAAACAAATCATTGTGTATTGCAGCAGCATATCTAGCTATTTATTCAGCTCTTTCTAAATTTAAATCCTTAATCTCTGAAATCATCTCATCTAGCAATGTAACAAGAAAGAACTCTGCAGCAAAAACAAATATTTGATTGTCCAGTGTGATTTCAACAGTAGCTTCTCAGACCCCCTCTCAAATGGCATTTCTCAATTTTCAGCTAACAAGGACCTCTTACAGCTAATCAAAGATTCCAACTGCCCAAATCTCCACTCCAACAACCACTCTATTCTTGACCTTCTCATCACTAATGAGCCAACTGACTCAAATATTTTCACTCTTTCCCCTGCCTTCAATGATCACTCACCATTCATTTTTCAGATCAGTAATCTGTCTCTAAAATCTCCACCCAAACTGATGTCCTTCAGATCCCAGTACACACATAATGTCACCAAGTTGAAAAGCCATCTAACAACCTTTTGGTGTACCATAATAAACATCCAGGACCCTATCATAGCAGCTACTACCCTAACTCAAATACTTATCCAACTCCAAGACAATGTATTCTCCATGGTGAAATGCCTTTTTAAACAAGAATATACACTATAGCTCACCAAAGAGCTTAGATCTCTTCTCAAGTTAAGGGATGAAAGCTGGCAGTCATGGAAAAACAATCTAACACCTGACAAACATGCCACCTTTACCAAACTCAAGAATTGACTAAATAATCCATACAGAGGCAGGAAGCTAACTATGTCAAAACTAAGTAACTTTCTCTCTTGAATAAACCCAAGCAGTTCTGACATGAGGTCAATCCTCTGACAACAAATCCTGTCGAAACATAATATAGACTAATCAAGAACCACTCACCTGCTCTCACTCTGTAACAGAGTTTAGCCACCCCTAGAAATCTATCACCCCCCTTATATAAAACCGAGTTTACCATCTATTCTCATACAAAGTCTATAATTGAAGTTGTCAACCTCACAAAGCTCCTTGGAGTCACTATCGAAGAACACATGAAATTTGACCTGCATATACAACACAACATTTACAAAACACATCTTAAATTTGGAATCCTCTATAGACATAATCACGTCCTAAGCCCAGCCACAAAAATAACCCTAGTCACAACCTAACTCTTAACCTCTCTCATCTCTAGTGCCCCTCTGCTTACCAATATCCAAAGCTCTGTTATATCCAAACTTGAGACATGCTACAATAAAATCACTAAATTTGCAACCAGTTCTAAATACTCCACCCATCACTGCACTGCTCTTAAGTCTCTGAAATGACTAGAACTACCAAACTATCTCTCCTACTTGCAACTATTCACCACTCACAAAATACTTTTTAGTCCCCCCTGGGCTGTCCTGCCCTGAGTTCTACATTCAGCTACTACCACCGAAACAGGCCGCTAAGATCAGGGGATCAGAAGCTCTTGCAGGTTCACAAACCTAACCTCCCACCTGCAAGCTTCTTTATTCATGCTCAATAGCCAAGAACTGGAATGCTCTGCCCCTGTCCATTAGAGCAACTGAAAATCCTACCTCTTTCAAGACTTCCCTTCACAACCACCTTTACTCAAATTGGAAGTGTACCTGCACCAAGCCCCTCTGAAAAGGGAATACCACACTATTTCTTATCAACCCTATTTTCTTTTCTATTTTTGCGTGAGATAATGCTTCTGTAGATAGAGATTATAGAGTACATTATGCAGATCTTTACTCGACACTGATGGTTCACATATTTACTCTATATTTTGTGCATACTTATACTTTATATTCAGTTTTGTTTTCAAACTGTTTATTTTACGTACTGTGGAGCTTTTCTCCCAGGGCCTCCACTGAAATTGGATTCTCAGTGGCCCAGTGGACTTTCCCAGTAAACAAAATGCAAATAAATAAATAAATAAATCAGCAACATCTCCACTCCCCTCTCTTCTAATATTTCCTAGAGTCCCCTCCTTTCATCTCCCCTTTCTCCTGCAGAAAAATCTTGCATAAACAAATTAGTAATCTACTTGAAGATCTGCCCATAGATTCTCCCTCCTGGTTCAGACCACATATTTCCCTACTACAGGGAATTTCTAACACAGCCTTTGCATCACATCTTTAACCTTTGCCTGACATGAAATATAATGGCAATTATCTGAAAAACAGCACCCATTAGTTCTCTTACTAAACAACCTAAATCACAGAACTCTTCAAATTTTCAGCCTATTTCTATCCACTCCACTCTTGGCAAGGTGCTAGCAAAAATCATATACATAAAACTCTCAAGCAGCATTCAACAGTACCATCTCCTTACCCTAAAACAGCAAGGATTCTGCACAGGTTACAGTACAATGACAGCACTTTGGTGCTTAACTGAAGACATTCTCCTCAATACAGACAAATGTAACTTGACAGGAGCAATATTCATTTACCTCACAAAAGTCTTTAACCTTGTCAACCACCAAACCCTCCCTCTCTATCTTCAGATCCCTGGCATTAGTAACACATCCATTGCCTGGTTTCAAGACTTCTTTTTGAACAGATTCTTCACAGCTAAAAATCATTTTCATCACTAACTCACCTTGTAATGAACACCATTTGCCTTACCTTTAAAAAAATGGCTCCTGGTGCAGCACAGAGTAGATCTGCTACATACTCATCTCATTCCCTCTGCTTGCTGCCAGACTTTATACTACACACACACACGCACACACGCACACACACACACACACACACACACACACACACACACACACACACAGACACATACATACATACACACACACACACACGCACACACACACACACACACACACACACACACACACACACACACACACACACACGCATGCACACACAAACAGTTCTCCCAAGCAGCCCCCGCTCCAACTCCCACAAACTAGTCTACACTGCAGCAATCACTCTTTCTTCAGCCTTGCTCTCAAAATATCATAATCCTTCACAAACCAATTTAAGAAACTGCAATGCCACTTTCAGAGCTGAACTTAAAAAATCCTCCACACCAAATCAAACTGTACTTGTCACACAGCTGACCACATCACATAAAGGACTCTCAACCAGAATTATTGCCTTCATCTACTAACAACTTGATGTTAAAAATACAGTTTACATGTCATCAGCATATTTAAATAGCAAAAAAAGTGTTATTAATAGGCCAAAATGGAAATACAAAGATAAACAATTTAGGGCCTAAAACGAATGTCTGTGTAACACTAATAGTTTGAAAAGCAGCTCTAATCTGTAACAGGTTGACATGTATGTTTATGCCAACAACTAACCCATTCAATAATATAAGGATTTATCTTATGCTTTCCTAGGGAAATTATTTATTGCTGCATGAGTGACACCATCAAAAGCCTTTGATAGATCTAAGTATGTAACCCCTATGCTAAGACCATTATCTAAGGTTTCACTGCTTAAGATTAGCAAGTAGGATGTTTAGAAGTGATGATAAACACCTCTGAAAGCACTTGTCTATAGGTGATGTCAAGCTTATTGGATGGTAGTTAGCATTATTGTCACAGATCCACTCTTATGTATTAGTACAATATATGCCAGCCTTCATAAATCAGGAATACTTGTTACTAATAATATATCTGTCCCAATTCCAAAAGACTTGCTCTCACTGTAAGTGACCAGTTGTACTGAGAGCAGGGCATGTGGAATCTGCCCTCTATGCAAACCTATTTATAAATAGGCTTTACACCAAAGTAAATAACTATCATTGACAGCAAGTCTTTTAGAATAAAGGCAGACTTACACTGAGAGCAGCGGTTTTGGAATCTGGCCTATTAAATAATGAAGTTAAAGAGCAAGTCAGTTGTCCAGAATGGTTAGGAAAGAAATCACCTGGTACAGGGTCAGGGCCAGCACCACTGTTCTTTTCAACCACATTTAAATCACATTTCACATATTCTCTGTGATCAATTAACATGAAGTATTAGATTAATCTGACATTGGGATTACACCAATAACTGATGAAACTAAAGTGGTGACATAATTATTTATTTCAGAAGAATTGCAAAGAATTGTACCCTGATTAAGAGTATGATGAAGTCTATTGTTAGTGTACTGACATAATTATAGAACTTTTTAAGATCCACATTATTTGTTAGTGGCTTGTCATAAGTGGTTTTGGATGCCTTAATTTGATTTTTCAATAAGCTGAAAAGCATTTTTCCTTTAAGAAGCTTTAACCAAAATGTTTAAATAATATGTAGTTCCATGTTTTTTTCCCTGACTAAGGTAGTTAGTTTTGTATTCTGCCATGATGGTGAAATTCATTTTTGGCCAATTAATATAACCCTTTTGCATGTATTTAACAGATGGGAGCATTTGCTCTCAAACAACTGCCAGGTTGCAGATGGTACAGGTGAAGCTTCAGTGTTCTAATGTAGATTATTTTCTTTTTCAGAAAGTAATTGATCACTAATCCTTGAGAAGTATTAATATATGAATCTAAGTATTAATATATGAATCTGCATTAAATTATGCAGTCAAATAATCAGAGGCCCTAATGGGGAAGATATTTAATATTATGAATGTTAATACAATTGTTAGTAAGTGATCTGCTCAAAGTGTTAGTATTTCAGGTATGATAACCAATTACCATGACAAACTCTCTTGATATCATTAAGTCATTACATTCATGTTCAGTTGATGAGATGCACGATCTACATCTCCAGTTAATATTAGAAAAATAGAGTCACAGAAGATTAGCAAGTTTGTAAAATTCCATTTGTAGACCATGAATTGTAAATACTGAGTTTACTGTTCAACATTTATTTTGGGCTGTGATAGCTACAAATTATATGCAAATTGGTATTATTGAAAAACACTGGAAGTTCTATGACAAGAGAGTCCATATCACTATTATCCCATAATAATTTTGAGGCGGTGGAATCTTGAGCAAAAACAACAATCCCACCTCCCGAAGTGTCAGTCGTTAAGCATTCATATTTGTTCAGTCCTAGTATGTGAATATGACTGTATTTTCATTCCACAGTGATAGCTATATTAGAAAGTTGTATCTAACTAGCTATAGCTGAAAATTCCCCAATCTTATTTATAACACTGTGTGCATTAGTGTAGTTATTGTTTGCTAATCTAGTAAGCCTATTACCCTGATCATGTCTTTGGACAAAATAAGTCTGTAGTGTAAAAATATGTTATTAATTCAGAAATTTTTTTGGTAATTAGTTTATGTAGTTTACCACCTGAGAAACTAGGGTGAAACATGTCCTTGTCCATTAATGCAATTTTCTTCAGATATTCATCCCAGAAACTAATGAGGGAACTTCTCGTATTCTGATAAAAAAAAACCTTAGCTATTTTTTGTATAACACTGCCTCGGAATGTTGGTAAGTAGTAAAATTTAGGTAGGTTGAATTTCAAAAAAAAAGATGTCAATTGTATAGGTATAACACAAGTGGAATATGTTTTTAATTCATTGGTACATATGATACAATGGGGTTTTATACAAATCATTTACCCAAGCATGAAGCCCAGTAATACCAAAATACCTGTTCTTTATTGTCATTTTTAACTCATCATACATATCACTTACTTTTGCCCCACTAAACCTGGACACACTAACTTTTCCCTACTAATGGCTGTCATATGCCTGATTAATTTCTTAATTATGGAATCTTCAATCATGCGCACACACACACACACACACACACACACACACACACACACACACACACACACACACACACACAAAAAACACTGCCTTCATTTTTTGAAATTGCGAGTTGCATCATAATACTAGGTTGTACAAAATGACCTCCAATTGCTCTCTGCTTCAGTTTGTGTTCTTTTGCAATCAACAGTGGGCTAATGTCACTACTACTACTCTTACGCCTTGTTCTTTGTGCATTTCTAGTTACCTCAGAATATGAAGGCATTGAACCTGGGATTTATGGGGCTATGTTTTCAACAGGAACAGAATAGTGATGTATTTCATCTATATGACACTGGATGGGACTGCCCTTATAATGATTTTGTATCAATACACTGTCTGACTCTATTTGTGTCAATACATCACATATTTGCCTGCTTTGAGTACAAGATGTATGGCAATATTCCATCTTGTCAACTGTTGGTGGAAAAAAACAAAATCACACTGAGTATCCATATCATTAACAGAGGGCTCAGAACCTCAGCAGGAGTGTCTACCACTCGTACTACAACTGCCTTCCTAAGTCCTGCTAACTATGCTTCCAAGTCCTCTAAAACAGTACATTTGTTACAAATGCAGACTTCAAGCTTTGAGAACAAATCCCTATGTAACCCATACATACAGCATGCGTAGCATTGCAATACTGCACCCTGCTCATTTAGTGACTGTACCCAGGCCTGTGCAAGATAAACCATGATTAAACAGTAGGAATTCATTTTTTTAAAATTCAAGCAAAGATAAAGCCTCAGTACCATCCACTGACATTTCTGGATGCTTAAATGTAATCACCCTCCGAACCCCTTAAGCTGTTACGTCAGTGCCTGTGTAGAGAATCCAGCAAGGTGAAATTTATTAATGAAAATAAAAATAAGGCGGTAAGTACATCGCAAAACAAGGAGCACTAGTATAAACACACACAAAATGAAAAGCTTTTCCTCATCATATTGTTGTAGATTTAAAGTACGACCATCAAACCATTTAGATGCACATACATAGACACGTAAAGCTATTATGTCAGGGACTGCGAAGAATATCAGTCAAGGAAAAAGAAATAAATGTAAATAAAAATAAAGCAGCTACTGCTTCACAAAACAAGGAGCACTAGGATCGACACACATAAAATGAAAATAAAACTTTTCCATTTCTTTCTGTACTTTATTTATTCATCCTTTGTGAACTGGATAAGTACCACTAGACTACTAACCTCTTTTCAGGGGAGACCTAAGGTGATAGTTATTCTACTAGGGGAAATTTGGGCAGGACATCAGGGAACTTTTTCTATTCTTTTCAATAGGTGTCGTGGGATCTTTTATATTCACCTGAGTTGCCACCAAATCAGGCAGACGGGGCCTCGGTTTAACATATCATGACTGTTTGTTTCCTGCTATGCTATTTGTGTTACACAAATATAGTACTGTCCTGTTACAGCATATCCCCAAAGAAGCTGCAATTATTATGGTATCATGAGCAGAAAACTTGCAATACAAATCTTTTCTTCAGCCTGCATTTCCCAAACCTGATGCTCCTCAGATTTGTGCATTATAAAAGTATATCTTACTCTTGCTACAGTAGCCAAATAAGGCATTATTAGAAGCAGCTTGGCATGTTCAGTAGGGGATACCACAGATAATGTATTATGAAAATGTATTGCAAATGGAATACGAGTAGAAAAATACTTCACTGCTGAAGAACATCCCGATTCTAATATACAGTGACAGAATAAGCACTGAGGGTTCTGCAAATTGCTTGTAGCCAAAATGCATAGCATACATTATTCAAAAATTGCAGAATATCAAACAGGAAAGAAGCAGTGCATTCTGTGTAATACGTTAACATTCTACCAAGGATTTACAAAAATGGCTGTAGCTTAATGTCACAAAAGTGAAAGATATTTATTATATTGAATATCAAAAATGTATTTTAGATTTGAATATTAAACAGCTTTTGTTGTATTTTAATATAACATTAAAAAGCTAGCATTGAATAAGCAAAACTCTGGTTACAATATAACTCAAAAGCCTGCCTGAAGCTCAATAAATGTATGCCCAGCTTGTTCAGCTGCCATTTTTATTATTTTTTTTTGTTTTTTTTTTTCTTTTTTTTTTTAGTTTTAACTTGCACAGTTAATGCCATTCAATTCTGGCCTCTGCACCATTCCATTTTTTGAGGAAAATGGGCAAAGTCCCTTTGTCCCATACTCAGCTTACAGGGAATCTAATCAAATATCCCGTAATTGGCACTAGTGTTTTTGGATAACAGTGTTTCCATTAAACTATAGAACACTGTCAGGCAGTAGGCACTGAGTAATAAAATGTATTTTACCCTGTGATAGTGGAAAAGTTGGCAACTCCCAGTCTGCACCCGGGTGGTTGGGAACAATGTGCAGTCACATAGCTCACTGCATGCCATTTGCCTTGGCTGCCATTTTCCCCCAAATGCCATGCAAATGCATCAAGTAATGTGCATGGAAATGTGACTTGCATGCAGCATAACTGCTGTACCATGGCAGTCAGCACTTTTCACCTGTGTCTCAGTATTTTTACACTTCACAAGTCTGCAGTTCCATCTTCACCAACAAACTTGGATAGTTGCCAGCATGTATTAACGTCCAAGGTTTATATTTTATTTTAATAAAAATCAAAAAGTTTGAGCTGACCAATAGTAATACCCATCATGATGCCCATTGAGTATCATACCCCCTTTTGTATGGCCTTTTGGCACTCAAAGTTAGGTGTCTCAACAGGAAATCAGTGGGCATTATTTCTTGGTAAAAGGGCTACAATTCATTTATTTATGTTTTTATTAATTTATTAACTGGGTTAGCTGTATGAAGAGAAAGCATTTTACACAGGGAGCCATCAGAAAAGTCCTACACAAACTATTATATCACACATCACAGATACATTACAGATGCACAGGGACAGTTCTACACATGTTTACACACAATTTATGGTTTTAGTACACATTCATCAGATATTACATTAAGGCAAACATTGATTCTCATGATGTGACATCCTAGTTCTCCTGTAGCTATGGCAGGCATATAGTGGTTTATAATGGTTTCATCTTGTAAGGGGAGGCAATGGAATAACATTCAAAGGTGCATATTGTTCTACACTGAATATAAAAGGGATTTGGGTTGCAGGAATGCTGCAGAGAAGCTATATATTTTCAAAGAACTTATTCAAATTTACAGACAATTAAAAATCCATGTATGACATAACAGGCAATTACAGTAACAAGAAAGAATAGGTCATAAATTGTTTACATATATTATCATACAGGGTAAATTCAGAAATCTGCTCAACAAGATTTAGACATTGCAATAGTTTCAACATTTATCTTTGCCCATACACCACTACCTTAAAAAGAGATGAGAAAAGGTGAAGTATTTTGAGCACAACAAGCTTCTACAGCGCAACATTTCACATGGTGGCTAATGCATAACTCAGTGTTCAGTCTCCTATCTTAGTGGATAACTCGGAAGGAAATGTCCAGCTTATTGTATGCCAAACTCATTGAAACTCACCTTGTTCAGTATCAGCTCCTTTGTCCTAATCTGGAGTAACTTCTGATATAGCTTCTGTTATAGTTTAATACTTTGGGGGTGGGAGAACCAAACTATTATAAGGATGGGGAGGCAATACACTCCCAAAACATTAATTTTAGTAGTACTTACCTTGACAACTCATGGTTTGATGAAATGAGTTTTAATGAGTCAAAATAGTCATTTTTGGAATTTTAAGTTGGTGGAGACTTGAGGATTTTAGTTGTTTATTGAGCTGAAGCCAGCATAGAAGATAGGCTAAATCAAGTCACAGCTATTTGTACAGATGTCTGCGGCCAAAAAGAAGTTAAAACTATGTCAGCTTATTAGTTAAGTTTATCCATCTAGTTTTAGTATTGACATACAGTGGTGGATAACAAGTCCATTTTTTGCCACAGAACATGATATTGTAAGATTGGACCATCTCTTGAGGGTAATATACTTTTTCTAACACAGGGAAACAAAATAGCAAGTTCATATTAGAATGTAAAGTGCCATGGCTATTTTAGACACCAAAGTATGTTGGTGATTGCTTCAAAAAATAAAATGCTTCTAACAGAGTTTACTTGTGTAAATGGCCCTGGAAGGATAGCTTCCATAAGTTGCATTACTCAGATACTTAGAGCTCTACACTTTCTCTAGAAAACCAGCTGTACTACAACTTGTGCAACAGGAGGTTTCACTACTTTTTCTGTATAAGTGTTTTCCAAAAATATAACATTGACTTTATACCACACCTCTCATCTGTTCAGATTTTCACAACCTGCCCAAATTTTTACCTCATAATTTTGGTCTGTTCCTGATAAAATTTATGGTTTACTGGCAATTCATTAAGAATTGTTGTCATTAAGTAATATTAACTAATGACGGACATTTGAGTTTCAGACGTCATATCCTTCAGAAAATACATTCTTGTCTTTTGGCTTTTCCCAGTTAGGGGTCGCCACAGCGGAACTCCAGTCCGCTAATGATTGGCAGTGGATTTTTACAGTGTCAAGTTGCCAGCCTGACACCCACATCCATGCACCTACCTACCTACCTGCATGTCTTTAAAGTTCACTCGGCCATGGAGAGGACATGCAGACTCCACATTGAAGGCACTCCAGCTGAGAATTGAACCGGAAAACCTCTTGCTGTGGGGCAACAACACTAATCGCTGCACCACCGCCTTCAGCAAATGCGAAATAATACAAAACCTCTTATTCTAGCAACTTTGTAAGTTTATTGGAATATGATTTAAAAGCTATCTCGATTTTTGGGCCTTTGATTCCCCCCCCCCCATTATTTCTACTTTGTAGACATTTCTTGCACCGAGAGGTTGAGTATGCTTTATAGTCACTGACACATAGTCTACTATGATTTGACTATTGACAAAGAAATCTGAATTCTAACAGAAGAGTGTTGATTAAGGATCATTTGCATTCAAAAACTTGTCTGCTAAGAGGGACATTTTTCCATGTTTTTACATTGTTTTGGTAAGCAGGGTAAATAATAATAATAATAATAATAATAATAATAATAATAATAATAATAATAATAATAATGTTCCCACTAATAAATCCTGAGCAGTTCTCATCTTTTTGTGGTAATGGGGCATGCTGTTTTTCTGCTAAAATCTGACTCAGGAGAACTTTGATAGCTCTGAAACCAGCTACCTGCTCTATTTTTTGTTCTCTTTCCTTTTAGTTTCATTGAGAGAGGTGGAGGGTTTATAGCTCATTGCTGTCAAAACTTGTAACCACAAAGCATACTGCACAGTCTGGCTTCCAAGACATTAATGTAACAGTTTAGCTCTATCATTCTCACAGTGAATGGACTTTTGCAGAACTAAATTACATAACACAGACACTGCATCTAAATTGCTATGTGATCACATGATCAAAACTCAAACCAATTAGACCAATATGAAAAGTCAACAATAAAATCCAAATGATTGTTATAAAATACTAACTGCTGTATATATAAATAACATCTCAAGAATGCAAAAACACTTACCTGTGAAGCACATAGCTGAATAAAGTCTAGAGTTTATTAGCTCTGTGTTTAAGCTATTAAATGATAGATGCTCGTTTATTACAGGAATGCTGCCAGCATTCAATTGTACCTGCCATAACAGCTCTCTGTATTCAACTGTTTCCTCCCAGCCATAGCTCTCAACCTCTTGGCACAAAAAAAAAATATCGACAAAGCCAAAAATAATGTGGGGACAAACACCCAAAAATAGGGACAGATTTTAAATATTGCTGTTATAAACAGAAATTTGCTAGAGTTAAATGTCTTGTGCTACCATGCATTTTCTAAAGGACATGAAGTCTGAAACTTAAATTCCTGTCATCATATAGTGAATTCAGTCCTCACTGATTTACCACAAAAATCCATAATAATCCACACATTTTATGAGGAACAGACCAAAAATCTGATGCAAAAATCTGGACATTCTGCGAAAATCTGGACAGTAGACAGGTATGCTCCCAGCCCCCCTTTTAAGATTCTTGTCAACTTTTAAACTTGTTTTGGATTGTAATAAATTCCAAAAGCTTTTTAGTTTTGGAGAAAGCTGACAAGACCTTAGACAAACTAAGTCAAATCTTGTTCTTGAAAGACATTGGCTAAATTATGCCCTAATCAACAGATGAACAAATCTCTCTCTCTCTCTCTCTCTCTCTCTCTCTCTCTCTCTGTCTGTTTGTATATACACACACATGCACACACACACACACACACACACACACACACACACACACACACACACACACACACACACACACACACGCACACACGCACACACACACACACACACACACACACACACACACACACACACACACACACACACACACACACACACACACGCACACACACGCATACACACAAATGCATATACACATGCACAAGTGCCTGCGCGTGCACACACACACACACGCACACATTTTTCTGTGTATGTGTGTTCATGCACACTCTTCACACAGATGTTTAAATGAGTCAGTGGGTGGTATTCATAGTCCAAGATTGTACAGCTACATAGTGGTTATCTGTGAAGAGCTCCACTACCTGTATATGCAAATAAACTTAGGGCTCGTTATACATGCTGATTAAGGAAAAGCAAAGGCACTTTGAAAAACACAACCACTTACAACAAAAGTGTAAAGTACCTAAAGATAGGCATAAAGTATATATAAAGTACTTTGTGAAAGCCATAGTCTTTGTATGACCCTCTATGTATTCAGATATTGTATATAGATGCAGCTATAGGCATTCAACTTGGAAGACTTAAGGCAAACAGGGGACTGCACAGCATGGATTAATATTTAAAAAAGGGGGGTTATTATGTTTTATAGAGAGGTATACTTACGTGGACACCTTGTTGACTAATTTAAAGAATGGAAAGGGGGAGATAGGAAGGACTGAAAAACTGGAGACACAACAAAGAGGGAGCACAGAAGGAACACATCAACAGGGTAGTGCTAGAGGAGGTGGGAGAGGAGGGGGTTTATGTTTTTGGTAGGGTATAGATCCCCTACTTTTCCAAATTAGGTTTATAAGTGGGTAGTGTGGATGGGAAGTAGGTAAGAGGGTTTAAGAAAGAGAATAAGATAAGACAGTCTACAAAGCTGCAGATGTTTCCACTGTCAGATGGTGTTGCAGTGGAAGAACCCAATGTTTTTGGGGGGGAGGGGCCTGAGGTGGCACAGTAGTTGGAGCCAACTAGGGCAGTATGTCTTCAACCCACTGAAGATATGCCTTGATTGGCTGAAGCTGTCTGTCCATGACCTGCTCCATCACATCCACAACCAAGTCCCAAACCCCCTGTTCAGTGAGACTTACCAGACTGCCATTTGACAGGGTGCCCACAGGACAGTGCCAGCTCCTGACCTTGTAAGGACATCTCGGCTGGGCAAAGGCTGAATGCTCCCTAATCTGGGAGGTACACAGCTAGACTGCTTCTGAGGAATTTGGATATGTAAAAAATGAACAGGAATGGGAGAGAAAGAAAATAAAAAGGATAAAAGAATGCATAATTAAAACAAGAAAAAAAGAGAGAAAAGTGGGGTCAAAGGATAAAGTACACACACCAAAGGTGTACATAATGTTACACAACATTCAATTTCTTACTTTAAAACAATTGTATTTTTATAAATCTTTGTTGAAGTAAAACAGAATGTATAGGAAGTGCTTATGCATACATGGGAACACTTGATATGGGAAGGACTTATGTATTATTGGCAATAATTATATAAGAAGTACTTATGGATACTTGTGATCAATGGTATGGGAAGTGCTTATGCATGTTTGAGAAGAAGGAGTGTATTGCTTTCAAGTTTTGGTGGGGTATACATTTTGCAGTGTACTATATTAACATACATGATAACTAGATGTCATCTTTCTTCTTGATATGCATTTGTTTGCAATATTGTACTGAAAGCACCATCATAAAACATGTAATAGAATCAGCTTAAAGATAGCAAACTGCATTTAAACATTGACATATCTTTTGCATTTAGTTGCAGTAATGTAATGAAAGCACAGTTGGGCTTCAGTTATGATCCTTCATAAACATTTGCTTATATATGTCAATGAAATCAGTTAAAGACAGGATACTGCATTTACTACTTTATGCATGCTTACCAGTCACGTCAACCTATCTTGATTCTATTATTTTGCCGGGACCTGTTATATTCTATCTCATTATCCCGTAACTAGAGAAAACATAAGAGAACTGTTATTTACCTGTATTTCACCTTTTTTCCTTAACATTACTTATATAACAACTACTACTCTGCAAGGCATTTCATTTACTTCTGTACTTACTTAGTATGTGTTTGCTTAAATATTTATAAATACCTGAATTTTCATACTGTGCTGGTCTTTACATTGATGCAAGTTATAAATAACTTGTTTCGCTTTTATATGTGTGCACAGACTGTTTAGGGAAAGGGTGTTGTTTGGAATTTTTCCATGCCCTTTTAGTCTAGGTTCTACTTTACAATGTTATGGTTTTCATGTGACAGTCTGTGAATTGTGTTCAGTCAAAAGCTGTACACATACTGAAAATGTACAAATTCAAGGAATTTTTCTGTTCCTTTCATTTCAACCTTAAATAAAAGAGATTTGTGTTATAATGGATGCTATACATGTACTTTAGCACAATAACGTGTGCTTTGATAGTTTTCTGCCTGTAAACATATAAGAGGATAGTTTAAAATGTATACAGGAGTTATACACCTGGTCATTTCTCACTATGTGCTGGTCATTCACTTGATTTTGCAACCTCCATGCCCTCTCTCAACATCCACTCTGATTAGGGAGTGGTGCCTGACTGAGAACTCAGCCATTTTGTACTTGCAGGTAATACTATGGAAGAAATGACTGTCTTATACAATCATTATATAATAAATATTTTGTGGCCCACATAAACAAAAAATATTTATTTACAAAAAATTGTCTTCATTACGTTAGCTACTAACTAAGGTAATGCAGTATTGTAAATAAAATTATGTGGCAATGCAAATATATTTTTCTGTATAAATACAAACATTTATATACCTGAAAAAAATAGTTGTAAGTGTAGTCATGCAGATATATATCTGCAATTTACAGACTTTTATATGGTGATTTACATATATTTCTTTACTCATACATATATTACTTATGGACATTTACAATTATGTTATTATGTAAAGATTGCATATAATTATATACAGATGCAGTTCTGTGTACAGATATGTTTATGCTTCGTATTATTATAATAATATTATAGCTACACATTTGTAGAGACACATGTTTCTTCTATCTTATTCTTATATCTAATATGAACAAAGAATTTTAAAAAAGTTATACTTAGTATAGAACTCTGGCCTTCTTACTGCTACCTGGTCAACCAACATGGCCAGCTGGTCAGGCATATGCTTCTGTAGGTCATCATACCTGTGACAACATTGTTGACCAGAGTGGGGGAGCCCTGTCAGGGATGATTGGTGCCCACCCAAATCCTGCTAGATGCCTATTTTCTTCCACTCACACCCATTATAGATGGCTAGATGTTATCCAGATATGATCCATTAAGAAGGCAAACCATAATCTTGTTCTCCTTATCTGACCAGCTTAGAGGGTATATTCATGCCTTTATAAGTATTGCAATCATTCGAAGTGCCAGAACCCGAATAAACAAAGTATGAGCAGGGCTGTGGCTCACAGGTCTGGAACCACTCCTTCTGGGGTGTGATATCACATTAACCAAACCAGTTAACCAGCAGGGGTATTAAATCAGGTACCATTATTATCGGCAAGTTTGATTTTACCAAAAACCTATCACCTACATGTTTTTAAGGAATACATTCACATTTCATCTGTATGTTGGATAAAAGTCAGAATGCAATCATCATTTTTTAATATTCTTGCAATTACAACTGCTGCTGTGCATTTCCTTATCTACCTTTTTGGAATATTATACCTGACTGTCATTTATACATGCCTCTTGCAGTATAGTAGCAGTATTAATGTTTTTTGGAGGGTGCTTTTTGCAGAAATAAATATTGCTGTGTGCGTGAGTGACAACTCTTGTAAATGATGAGTGCTTTGAGGTAATAAGGTAGGACAGATGATACACAATGGGTTGGCTTATACTTCATGGTTGTGCAAGCTCACATGCATATGACTCTACACTGCCTTCTTTAGAGATAGTCAAGTATGAGCATAAGAGAGGCTACTAGTGCATTCCTGAGGCATACCAGGGACTGTTGAGGACTGCTAATGACTCCATCATGCATTCAGATGAATACTACACTGTGTTCACAAGTACCTGAGGCCTGGTTAAGTGAATAAGTTACCGTAGATATATACGTATTACTGTGATTCATAAAGATAAAAATAAATGGACTTTATTTGCAAACAAAATACATAAATGAACCTGAAGTTTTATTTATTTATTTATTTTACATTTGTTGACCGGGAAAGTCTGACTGGAACAAGGTCCATATACAGCAGAGTCCCGGGGAGAAAAGCTCCACAATTAAACAATATGTACAGTGGGATTTTTACAATCCAAAATATTTCATACAAGAAGAACACATTTACAACGGTTTGTTCAAGCTAGCTTAATTTATACATATTAGGCCCTGAATGGCAGTTTTATATGCCTTGGGAGAAAAAAAACTCCACCGTAACAATACAGTCAGCAGAGACATCACATAAGACTGTATAAATTGACAATATTTTGTGCTAAGCAAGTTTAAATGTATCCAGAGGTAGGCCCTGTATGGCAGTTTTGAGGAGTTCTTAGTACTGCAATATAGAGACAGTAAGCAGAGTATAGAGGAAGGTCGGAAGTATTTGAGGAGAGCAGGAAAGCATTTATGTGATGCAAGGGCAGAGCCAGGAATGCAAGAGGTGTGATTTACATGATTTTTTGAAGAGTGAGATAGATGGTGCTGAGGAATTATTCTGGGGGAGGTTATTCCACATTTTTGCTATGGTATGAGAGAAAAGAGCTTTTCCTGCAGTGTTGTTAGCATTAGTTATACGTAAAAGGGTTTTGTTGGATGAGCGGAGCGGACGGTTTGCTGAGTATTGGTTCAGTAGTTGGTTCAGGGCTGGAATCTTGTGCGTATTCTTTAGGATGTTATAGGTGAGGACAAGTTGGTGGTAACTAATTAAATGAGGAAGTTCTAACCACTGTAGCTCCTTTAGAACAAGGCAATGATGGCTTCTAAAAGTAGAGTTATTGGCGAATTTAGCAATCTTATTGTAACGGGACTCTAGTTTGTTCATGTCTGTTTTCCTAATGTGGGTTAGGATTGGAGATGCATACATTAGGGTAGACAGAAGGTGGGTTTGGGCTAGGGTGACCCGTGCTTGGTCTGATAGGAAGTGTTTGTGTTTGTATAGGGTTCCTAATTTTTTATGTACTTTTTAATAGTTTGAGAGATATGGACATCAAAGTGAAGATCTTTATCTATTTCAATGCCAAGGAGCTTAGTATGGAGGGAGAGGAAATCGTGGTGCTATTTTTGTAGGTGATAGTGAAGGAAAGAGGTGTGGCTCTGTATTTGTTAGGGGTGAATAGGAGTAATTTGGTCTTGTTGGGGTTAAGAATCAGTTGGATATCAGTAATCCATTTTTCAACAGAGCTGAAGGATTCCTGGGTAAGGTTTTGAAGAGTGGTTAGGGATGGGGCTGAGCAGATTAGGGTGGAGTCATCTGCATACTGTATAAGTGATGCATGCAGTGTGGAGGTGTGTAGTCTGTTGGTGAAAATAGTAAATAGTAATGGGCCTAGTATTGAGCCTTGTGGAACACCTATGGTGGATGATAGTAAAGGTGATAGTACACCTTGCCATTTGACTGATTGTTTCCTATCAGATAGATAGTTTTTGAACCAAGCAGTTGTGGAGGGGGCAAAGGACATGGAGGATAGAGTGTCTAGAAGTAGGTTATATGAGACCATGTCAAATGCCTTAGAGAGATCTAAGAATACGGCTGATACAAAGTTGTTGTTATTTCTAAGATGGTTAACCTGGTTAGTAAAAGACAGAAGAGCAGTAGTTGTACTATGGTTTGGGCGGAAGCCATGCTGAGTTGAGGAGAGGAGATTATGCGAGGTTAGGAAATGCATCACTTGGGTGTGAATACATTTTTCAAGGAGCTTGGACGGGGGGATAGGATAGCAATGGGGCGGTAGTTTGATAGCTCATAGGAGTAGCCACCTTTGTGTAGGGGGATAATATATGACACTTTCCATAGTTGGGGGATGTAAGCTTCTTGTATGGAGCAGTTAATCAGAATTGAGACAGGGTAGGCTAGGGACTCTGCAGCTAATTTTAGGAAATTAGTGGGTAAGCCATCAGCTGCGAGAGTGGTAGGTTTTAGTTTTGAGAGTAGTTTTTTGACTATGGAGGTTGGTACGGGTGAGAGAGTAAATGATGGTATATTATTGTGATCCTTAGTGGGGGTGGATAGAGAGTTATTACTAGATAGCTGGGTAGATAGTGATAGAATAGAATATGTGAAGTAATGGTTGAATTGAGAAGCTATGCTGTCATTATTAGTGTTTGTGTTGGGAGCTGGGGTAGTAGTTTTGCCAGGTTTCAGAAGGGAATTGATAGCCTGCCAGAACTTTTGGGGGTTTTTGGAATGTTTGTTTTGGATATTTAGGAAGTAGCTTTGTTTATCTAGCTTTGTTTGTCTTTTGGCTTGATTACGAAGTTGTTGATAGTTCTGCCTATTTAAACTAGTGTTGTTCTTTTTCCAGATCTTCCAGGCATTGTCTCTGGCTTTTAGTAAGCCTTTTGTGGTCCTAGTCAGCCAAGGGGCATAGTTTACTTCGGTTCTAAGTTTTCTACTGGGAGCTACTGTATTAAGAACATTCATAAAAGTGCTATTGAAAAGTTTAACTGCCTGGTCTAGTGCTAGAGTATGTAATGGGTGCCAATTACATTGTTGTAACATACTGTTAAGAATTTGTGGATTTACCTCATGCTCATCTCTAGTTTCCTTATACAGTATGGGTTTGGGTATGCTTACCCTTTTACGAAGAAGGAAAGTGTAGCAGTGATCGCTGAGTGCATCAGGTAGGCAGCCCATGTGATAATTCTGCTTGGGGAAGTTTACTAAAGTCCAATCTAGAATTGACTGTTTCTGGGATTTTTTGTCCACTCTGGTGGGTTCTTGGATTAGTTGTGAGAATCCGAATAAGTTAATATGGTTTGTGGGATTGCTAGAATTGCAGGATAGCCAGTCTAGGTTTAGGTCTCCTAACAGGATAGTTTCTTGTGGCAGGTTGGCTGTAGCCCATTGTAAGATTTCCTCTATTACTGGGGAGTTATTTCCTGGAGGAATATAACTGCATAGGATTTTTCTGCATTTATGAATTTGGGAAGATGGGTTTGCAGAGGCTGGAGGTTGAGTGTGTCTAGTCTTAAGATGTTATAGCCTGGTGAGAGAATTTCTTCATTTTGGGTGGACGGTTTTAGCCAGGTTTCAGTAATGGTTAGTAAATACGGGGAGTAGTGGGCTATGAATGTGTGTAGATCATGCAATTTATTAGATATACTTCTTGAGTTTAGATTAATAATAAGTAGGTCTGATTTCTGTTTGTGTGAGAGAAAGTTGTTGCATGGACCTGGGTTGGGGTGTATGTCTCCTGAGATTAGTAAACATCTTTTGTAGAATAGTTTGAGTTTTATAGCATGTGCTAGGTCTATATTTGCTCTAGGTAGTGTTTGTCTTCTGAGAGGTAGAGTGATGTGTGTTTTGTATATATAGAATAATGAGCTATCATTAAATAGTGTAGAGCAGATTGTAAAATGTATGTGTGTGTGTGTGTGTGTGTGTGTGTGTGTGTGTGTGTGTGTGTGTGTGTGTGTGTGTGTGTGTGTGTGTGTGTGTGTGTGTGTGTGTGTGTGTGTGTGTGTGTGTGAAAGTATTTGTGGATGTGGTGTAGGTTAGAGTGCAGAGAGTTAGTAGTAGTACTGGTAGTATGAATTGCATGGTTAGTCTAGTTACTAAAGATATTGAGATAGGAAGTAAGATGGGTGTGGTAGTGGTTGGATCTTAGGTCTTTAGTTTGGCTATTGGGTAGTGTGTTTAGTTTGGGTGTGGCTGAGTGTAATTGAAGGAAGTTGCTGATTGGTGTGGAGATTGGAATGGTTTTCAGGGTATAGTATAAGTTTATCTGCACTGGGGTGTGTGTGGGATTTGGGGGTAGGGTAGGGGAGCGGAGTGAACCCAATCACATGAAAAAGTGCAATGCTGTGTATTAACTTACTTATTAGTGGAAATGGTACTCAAGTTAGGTGGCAATTGACTTAGGAAACCCCAGACTTTTTAAAGTAAGAACAAACAGTACAAATATTGCAAATTAATATGAAATACTTCAAAATGATGCCTTCTCTGACCTATGCCAGGGACCCTTGCTAATGATGGGAGGGGTGTATGTGCCCCTATTGGCCAGTGTGCGCTCGCAATAAAGCCCAGCAGCCCTGGGTCAATAAGCTACTGGCTGGCCAGTGTCTAGTTGCCCAGCCTGGGTTACCTGGGATAGCTCTATTGAGCAAAAGCTGGGCGTAAAACCAACCAACCCACCTGCCAAACATGAACTGAGAATTGCTACGCTTAATGTGGGTTCACTGACAGGAGGCAGCTTGGAAGTGGATGACATTATGATATGGAGGAGGCTGGACATCCTATGTATACAAGAGATGATATGGAAAGGCAGTACAGCAAAGCCACTTGGCTTGGGATCCAGACTCTACTACTCAGGTGGGGGACTAGAAATGGTGCAGGAATTGTGGTGAGAGAGAGGCTTCAGAAGGCAGTGAGGGATATTATCAGAATTAATGACAAACTCATGGCAATCAGACTCCAGTGTAATGATAGGGCAGTATTCATAATCTCAGCCTATGCCTCACATAAGAATTGTGATAGTGAGGAAAAGAGTGCCTTCAGACAGCAGTTGCAGGACATGAATTGGTGTTGATAATGGGTGACTTGAATGCACATATCGGGACAGACAGAACAGTATATGAGGACTGCCTGGGTTCACATGGGTGGGGCAACAGGAATAAAGAAGGGGAAGCCATTCTAGACTTATCTCTGGCAAATGGTTTGAAAGTAGCCAACACATGGTTCAGAGAGACAGTGACAAGATCACATATAAAAGTAGCCAACATGCGACTCAGGTAGACTTCCTCCTAGTAAAGAAAAGGCACTGGGGTAGAATCCATGATTGCAAAGTCATCTCCAGTGAAACAGTTGGCTCACAGCATAAACCACTAGTTGCCACAATTAGCTGCAAGCTGTGGTGAGAGAAGGCTCAAAGGTCAATAGAGACCAGGCTGAAGATCTGGAAGTTGACTGGCGATAAAGTACAACAGTTCAAGGAATTACAGAGCTCTAGCACCACAAGAAGAGGAAGAAATAGGTGGAGTTGAACAAGAATGGCAGCACTTAAAAACACCATGTGTTACGACTACAGAAAAGCTATGTGGCCAAGCCAGGTATGGAAATAAGGCACATAAGAAAAGCTGGTGGTGGAATGCAGAAGTCCAGGAAGTCATTAAAAGAAAGAAGGATTGCAGGAAGAAGTGGGAGATAGAAAATACTGACCAGGTTAGAAAGGACTACTGGTTGGTTAACAAAGAAGCTAAGAAAGAAGTTGCAATAGCAATGAATAGAGCATTAGTGGACCTCTACCAACTTCTGGAAAGTGACTCAGTAAGTGGCACAAAGAAACTATATCAGGTTGCAAGGCAAAGACAGAAAAATAAAGAAGATAAACACCCTTCATAAGGGATGCCAGCAACAATCTGCTCACTAGTCCACAGGACATCAAAGGCAGATGGAAGGAGTATTTGCAGCAGCTTCTGAATGAAGAAAACCCCACAGAAGCTGTACTGCCCAGAAACAGCCTACGATGAGAGAAGAGGAGCCCACCCAAGAGGAAGCAAGAACAGCATTAAGGAAAATGAAGTCAGTGAAAGAAGCAGGCTCAGATGAGGTCACAACAGATATGATAAAGATGTTGGGTGAGATGGGGAGAAATGGCTCCTGAGGGTACTAATAGCAGTGTGGAGGGAAAGGTCTGCTACAGCTGACTAGAGAATAAGCATACTCATGCCAGTGTACAAGAACAAAGGGGGCATCCACAACTGTGGGCAGTACAGAGGCATCAAACTCCTGTCACATTGCATGAAAGTTCTGGAGAGGGTGATTGATAAACAGGTATGCAGAGTAGTAGAATGTAAGATGGGAGATGAGCAGTTCGGATTCAGATCAGGATATATCACAATTGACCTGATGTTTGCAGTGAGACAGATACTTGAGAAGAAGCTAGAGATGAGGAGAGTGTCTAACTGGGCATTCCTAGACTTGGAGAAAGCATATGACAAGGTGCCAAGAAAGCTGATCTGGGCAGTACTGTTGTGGTTTGAAGACCCAGAAACACTGGTAGAATTAGTGCAGGCTATGTACAAGTACCCAAGCAATGACTCGAGTATGAACAGTGTTCAGCCACACAGAGGGCTTCCCAGTGGGAGTGAGTGTACACCAGGATTCAGCTCTGAGCTCACTGTTGTTCATACTGGTGATGGAATACATTAGCAAACAGGTCAGAAGGGACAGATCAATAAAGCTGCTGCATGCAGATGATGTGGCATTACAGCCAGACTCTGAGCTAGAACTTCAGAAATGGATAAGAGAATGGAATGCAAAACTGAAGGCACATGGGATGAAACTATGCATAGATAAGATGGTGGTAATGGCAGCAAATTGGGGAAATCAGAATAAGCTGAGAATAGAAATAGAAGGGAAGACAATGGAACAGGTAAACAGCTTCATGTGTCTGGGAGGGGTGGTTGAGGAGAAGGGAAGTCTGAATGAAGAGGTCAAAGCTAGAATCAGAGGGGCTGCAGCCAACTGGTATAGAGTGTCAGGTGTAATCTATGACAGAAGAATGCCAAAGAAGCTGAAAAGTAAGGTGACAAGACAGTGGTGCAACCAGTATTACTGTATGGTACAGAAACCAGGGCAGTAAAGGCAGAACAGTTGAAAAAGCTAGAGGTGATGTTAATGAAGTGCATGAGAAGGGTGGTAGGATACACACTGTAGGATAAATGAAGAAATGAGGACATAAGAGCAGAAGCCAAAGTAGCCCCAATTACAGAAAAGATCAAAGAAACCAGATTACGGTGGTTTGGACATGTGCAGCAAAGCAGAAGACAATCTGGTGAGGATGATTTGGGACAGACAGGAAGAAGATTAGAAGAAGAAAGGACATCCAGCAAAGAGGTGGATGGATTGTGTGAAAAAAGATTTGTGACAGTCCGGCATGAGTGTTGAAGAAGGCAGGAATGTGGTACTGAATCAAGAGAGTTGGCAACAGTTAACACCATGTAGAAAAAAAATGGGAAAAAGGGGGCTGATGATGACTTCAAAATGACGTAAAATTAGTTAATTTAGTTCCAGAAATAATTTTGTTTTAATCATATGATGGGCATAGTGCAATGGCATTAGTGACTACTATAAAGCTGACATTTGTAAATGGAAAATCATTACAGTAGCACTGGAAATGATTAGTGAGCACTGAAAAAAATCATTTAGTATGATGTCATCTAGTGATTACGTACATAATAGAAATGCAACAATTTAATTGTGAAGTGCTTAAGTTATGAGGATGTTTTGTAATCTCAACAGATTGTCTTTACTTGTAAATTTCTGAGTCTCACTGAAGGACAAACAAATGACAGTATTATGAATACAAGACAGTGGGAGGGGATAGGGGAAGGATAAATTTGTTAACAAACTGATGGCTTTACTGTTGAGAATGTATTTATGATACTGCAGGCATCATTGTAGCACAACTTTACTTGGCTGGACTGAGATTTTACGCGTGAATATAATTATGGGGTTTGTGTCACCTATCTTTTTTATGAAGATGGCAGGCATGCTTTCATTGTTGTGTTGTTTGGCTGATAGTTACATCAAAATTTATTCTGTATAACTGTGACAGTAATGATGCACAGCAAGGGATCAAGGTAGCAAAAGGACAACTTCAGCCATGAGGAAAACAACATCCTCTTGGCAGCCCTTAATACATATGGTAAACTGTTTGATAAAAGGGGCCCCAAACAAGATGAGAGGCAAAATCCTGGAATCAAGTTGTAATGGGCATTAATGAAGTCAGTGGAAGAAGCAGAATATTAACACAGTGCAAAAAGAGGACAAATCATATGGTAGAATGTGCTAGAAGCAAGGCAAGTCAGAATGCAATAGCCTGTATGAGTACTTGGAGGAGGTCTCCAACAATTATTCATTTAACACCAGATGAAGAATACCTTCTCTCCATCCAAGGGGATGATTATGACATAGAAAACAATGGCACTAGAATAATCTGAAGTTGTGTGGACACTGGCTATTGCCAACATCTGTAGCAGCAACACTCTTCTGATAAGGAATGCTAGTTCATAAACAGTAACATATATTTATATAGAGAATTGAATGCTGACTTGGAATGATCACATTAAACACGACAATTACTATTAATAAGTGAACCTTCCACATCTACACAGAATGACAATGAAGGCAGTGTGCATGGTAAGTGTCCCCACACCTCTTCAATAAGCATACAGTAGTGCATGCTATTTCTTTAATGGTAATATTTTAAAATACAAAAATCGGCACAGGCTGGAACAAATTCCAGTGGAAAGTAGATAGAGGCAAGATTTATTGTTTTACCATTTACATCAGAATATATCACAGACTTCTTCAGAAACTAATCACAAAAAACATTCCCTCTTTTAAATATCCCTCCAAACTTCATTTAAATATCCCTCCAAAAACACTGTCATGAGACCCAAACAACCATTGAGCAATCTAAGTTAATATAATCTAATTTCCACAAACATTAAAACCTGTTGTGAATGCTTCCAGCTCTAAGACACGCCCTTTGGCTAGATATATACTGTAGATTTAAAACTGAAAAATGTTTTAGAAGATTATGCACACATTTGTAAAGACTCAGGATTTTTTAGAAAAGTTGAGGAATGTAAAATACAGTGATGATTTAATTTTTTGTACAGTAGATGTGATGAATTTATTTAATGTGATTCCCCACAATACTGGTTTAGATTGGATTCATGATTTCCTGGTTGAATCAAAAAAATTCCCAAATAACTATATTATTATAGATTCTTGCATGGAACTAGTGCTAAAAAATAATTTTGTCTTTATTGGTGGCCATTATTTTTTACAAAAGAAAGGGGTGGCCATGGGGGCAGCATGTGCCCCCATATTTGCAGACATAGGTTTGCTGGAATGGCAGAAGAAATATGTGTTTAGTCAATTTGTCACACCACCATGGGGACTTTATATGCGGATTTTGGATTACATGTTTATTGTTTGGAAGAAATCTGAGGGTGAACTTCAAGGTTTTATTGATTATTTGAATCAAACTACATCTTTTTTTTTTAGGCTCATCTCTAAATGGAGCCACACTGTTATAGCCTACCTGGATGTGCAACTTTCTAAAGATAGTTGCAAACAGAGATGTGTTAGTAATATTTATAGAAAACCAACTTTTTCTAATAGTCTCCTAGATTACAATAGTTATCATTCAGAGCACCAAAAGAGGGGGGGTTGTGAAGGAGCAATTAGTGCGGCTCACTAGAATGGTTACTGAGGATGACATTTTTAAAAAGGAAGCTAAAATAAATTCTTATTGAGATGTGAACATCCAGAGGTTACCCACTGAGTATGATACATGGGATTTATCTAGAAGTTGAGTGGAAAAGAATTAATGGGCAATATGTACCTTTACTTTTGAGCAATACTGATAAGAGAGGAGGGTTTGTGACACCTAACAGATCTAACCAAAAAGAATTTTCACTTGCCTTTTTCACTACTTTTACTATTGATTGATGCCACATTTATGAGATTTTGAAGAACAACTGGAACATCTTTTCCTGCTTTGATGGGTTTTTGGATGCACTAGAGCCTTTGCCAAAGATAGTATATAAAAGGGAGAACTCTTAAAGAGTTTTTAGAAATAAGTAACTGGGAACATGCACCAGACACCAGCAGGAAAAGTGGGATTTTTGTAAACAATGCAAATATATTATGGTACAGGATGAAATTGCAGTTAATGATGTGCAGGTCTGCATTCATTTTTTTCTGTAATTGCAACTTAGTTGGAATTATTTATTTGGCCCAATGTATGCAATGTCCCTGTTTTTATGTAGGTAAAACCCAGAGAAAATGTAGGGAAAGGATATATGAACATGTCGTGGACATAAGCAAATGTACCATTAATAATGCTTTGGCAAAACATGTGCTTAACAACCCTGGACATCATTTTGGCTTTATGGGTTTGGACATTGTATTTAAAAATATAAGAAGTTGTCCTTGGAATGGCCTTATTGAACTAAAAGAACTCAGATGGCAGATCAGGTTAAATGCTAATGTGTATCATGGTCTTAATGAGAGTATGTCCATTTCTAGTGTTTTAAAGCTTTGTTTCTACTTATTGTGATTTATATAAATATACATATATATATATATATATATATATATATATATATATATATATATATATATTATTTTTTGGGGGGAGGGGGGTTTGGAGATTTTTCACCTTGGGATTTGGTATTCAAATGTTTACATGTTTAGCAAGGTTGTTTTAATGTTTGTGGAAATTAGATTGTATTAACTTAGATTGGTTATTGGTTGTTTGGGTCATGTGACAGTGTTTTTGGAGGGATATTTAAATGAGGGAATGCTTTTTTCTGATTAGTTTCTGAAGAAGTCTGTGATATATTCTGACGGAAGCGCTAAAAACAATAATTCTTGTCTCTGTCTATATTCCAGTGGAATTTATTCCAGTCTGTGCTGATTTTTGTAGGTTATCCAGTTTGTTAAAATGTTTTAAAATAATTTTTTGCAGGGTCAGCAACAGAAACAAACATTTCCACTTTACCAATAAAGTTGGAGGATACCAACAGCTTACTGGTTGTTGAAGATGCTGATGATAATGATAAACTATATTTTGAGACAGCGTGAGGAAAGTGGTGCACAGTCCCCAAGTTTAATGGTAAGATCTCCACACAATATGTTAGTAACTCTGCAGGAAGTGTCAGTGCATCACAAAGTCAAGCACATGCTAACATTACACTCACACTTGTAGAGTGAGAAAACACATGCCTTCTACACCAGTTTCTCTAAACCCAGACAAAAACTTTCGGGATGATGGCAGACATTCAGAGGTAACAGTGTCTACAGTGACACCTTTGCAAGGGGGATCCAGGTGCAGGAAGTTGTTAGAGACATGTCAGGAAGCACATAAAGCATTGGCTGTCCAGCAGCAAATGAGCTGTGACATTGTTATGGCTCAGAGCACTCGCACAGACAGTCAGCTAGAAATGGCCCTGCAGGATATGCACTACATAGAAATGATACAAAGTAAGGATAATGACATGATCCTTGTCATGTCATACCAAGCATCTTGTGGCAAGTAGGAGTCACTAGTGGAAGGGTAAGAGGATGGGTACAGTCAGAGGACATGATTGCAGACAGATCACAATAGACTACAAGTGTTTCTCAAGAAAATACTGTAATTATTAGAGGGGAACAAGCACAAGAAATTTCATGCAGGTCACATCAGTATTCATCTACACCTAGCAGAACCTCACATTTGAGGTCCCAGTCCCACAACACTGTCAGATCAGTATCTGCAGGATGATTTGCATCAAGTAGGTCATGAAATTGGACCGACTCACTATCCAGCTGTTATGAGAGCCCCTCTTAAAAATCACTTGCATCATCACCTAGCCTGTCTTTAGGAGATGTATATGACACATTTGACCTTGACCTACTGTGATTCAAGTGTGACATTTTTGTTACTTACAATTTGATGTTCACAAACACAGGTCAATGTTTAACTTGAAGGGGAATAAGTTATTAACAAAGAAAAAGCTGGGAGCTTAGGACACTGGTACTGCTTAAAACCTCATGGAACTGTGTAAGCTATATTTGATATCATAAGATTGCAGCAATTAACACTATTAATGCTATACACATTGGTATTGTTACAGCTGGCAGTTACCTACAATTTAAAAGTAGTAATACACATGTTTTAAGAGAAAAACTAATACGAAAACTACAAATTAAAATAGGTATCCTGCCATGAAAACAAACACAGCTGCCACTGAAAAAAGTATAATTATATGAAGATGAGAAGGAATGTCAGATGAACAGTGACATCAGACCAAGAAATGATACACTAACCTGAATGTCATAGTCTATAGTTCTGGACTAGACACCTCCTCTTTACCTTTGCAGTCATATGTCATACACAAGCCTACTGCATGGATCCCTTATTACTGCTGCCAGCTAGTCACTGTTAGTTATAGAAGAACTAGAGCTGGAAGCTGCAGTGACAGCATAGGTGACTTCACTACCAGACCAGTGCATGATCATGTTGTGTGGAATGCCATATGCAATAAACATACTGCATGCACCAGCTGGGTTATAATACTAAAAGGCAGCCTCAGACTCATCCAGGGACATAAAACAACTCTTCAGGAGGCAAAAGACCCTCTCAGTGACAGTATGGGCCAGGCACAGGGGTGTATTAAAGTTGTTGTCTGCAGTTCCATTTGGAATTCTAACTGGTATCATGAGAGCCATGACCTCAGTGAATACCCAGCATCACCTGAAACACAAAAAAGAGAGAGAAAAGTGTGTGTCGGGGGGGGG
The DNA here is from genome assembly GCF_019279795.1 of Protopterus annectens. Taxonomy (NCBI): domain Eukaryota; kingdom Metazoa; phylum Chordata; order Ceratodontiformes; family Protopteridae; genus Protopterus; species Protopterus annectens. The sequence continues at coordinate 1,149,337,194 of NC_056741.1, read as the reverse complement.
GGGTGGGGAACAAAACAAAGAAAAAGTGGTATAGTATTCTGCACTAAATTGTACCATGAATTAATGCTTAAAAAAAGCAAAACAAATATTTTTCCACTTACCAACAAGATGACCACTGGGCATCCTTCCATACAGGACAAGGTGGTAGCATGAGCCAGTGTGCCAGACATGGGAATCATGTGCACTGCCAGGATGCTGGGCAGAGATGTTGATGATACACTCCCATCCATCACACTCATCCTGCCAATTGATGGAATGGTAGCCCTTCCTATTTTGGTACTGCTTACCCTATGGACCAGAAGGGGCCCTAATTGTGACATGGGTGCAATCTATTGCATTGAGTATCTGAGGGAAATGCATCACCTCATAAAAGACAAGCATAGTCTGGCTAGGTCCTAAGGTGACACCAGGAAATGGATGTACTGATCCACAAGTGCTAAGAGTACTTCCAAGAACTGCTGCAGTGTCCTCGAGGCAGAAGCCTGCGAGATACCCACCATGTCCTCAGATTCTCTCTGGAAGGTCTCCATGGCAAGAATAGTGAGGGATATACATACTTTTATATCCACAGGTGTAGGAAGCCCATGCATATCTCCACTACCCCTATGGAGGTTATACATGCTCATTAAGACCCTTATAATATCCCTGTCCACTCTAAACCTGTCAAGTATCTCTTGATTATCAAAATTATAGTGTGTTATTCTCTGCTTATATCTCTGCCTTCTTGACCTGCAAGTGCTGCTGCATGCAAGGTTTTTTTGGCTCCACCAACACATGCAGCTCACAACAGGAAATAGCAAGGCTAGCAGCAAGTGATGCATATTTGTAAATTGAAAAGCAGATAGAATAGGTGAGATTCCTTCTTAAATAGTGAATCTGCAGATGGGGCAGATAAGTGTGAAAATGTAACTATAAATTGCAAGTAGGACTAGATAAAAACACTGTTGCACTACTAAAGGTACCGACAGAAAATAAAGTGAAGTAAAAATGGAGTATCCTCGGTAAACTACCACGGCGAGAAAGAACTGTTATAAAAAATAACTTTAATCTCCAAATAAAAACAAAAGTAAAAAAGAGAGCACAAAATTAACTGTTGATAAGCACTTTCATCTATATTAACCTTGTTCTGATCAAGGAAGTGAGAGAATACTTCTTTAGCATATGTTGTTTTACATCATTTCTCATTTACATATCATTATGACTTAATTTGCTTATGCTTATTTACAGCCATTGTGCATTAGAGCATGCAGCCTCTATGAATCACAGATTGCCTTCTGTCATTTGTTGACAGTGTAGATAGCCATAACGTATTTGTATTATGAAATACTATCCTATGTTGATATACTGAAATGTACAAACATCAAAATACAGGTGATAAATGCTGGCAATTTTAAATTGCACTTAACAAAAACACTAAATTATCAAAGCCAAAAAAATTATCACAAAAGAAAGCAAACTTTTTACTTATGTAATTGATTAACCAAAACCCTTCCAGTAAGTTCAGAGATGACGTACCCACCTTTTTACTAATAAATATTAATGCTAACCCTTACTCTAACACTGCCACAACCCTGACTCTACGTCTTATCTCAGGAAAAACTCTTTCCATAGCAATAGCACTACACAAGACACTCAGACACACATTACATAGAGCAGCACACACATATAACACTAAAGTTATCCTCTTCCATAGCCCTAACTCTAACACTAATCCACAAACACTCACACACATACTCCCTTCAAAATGCTGAAATATTCAGTGTGTTCACATGTCTAGGCAGTGAGACATTTCCCTGTAGTACATTTGGTTGGGGGACATACAGCTGCAGAGAAATATGGCTGTCGCAAATTCCCTGTGGGCAAAGAGAAGAATGAGGTGCCATGCTCACAAATTCAATAGCCAAATGCACAGAGAGGAAAATAGTGTCCATGGCCCCCAAGGCAACAGGAGACACAGGCAGTATAGCAGGCATCAGCAGCAGGCTGGCCAGTGGGCATGTCAGTGGCAGTAAACATGCAGTGCACAATGGGCAGCGCCTTTGTAACTGGTGTGTGTGTGTGTGTGTGTGTGTGTGTGTGTGTGTGTGTGTGTGTGTGTGTGTGTGTGTGTGTATGTGTGGGCACGCACGTGCACGCATGCAAGTGTGTATGTCCGTGTGTGTTTGTGCTTGTATGTGTGGACCACTACCCCCTTCACAGTGTCTAGGGAACATTACCTAAATGTGACTACAGTAGCATGCAGGATTTCCACCATGTTGTGGCACATTTCTACATGCTGTAATTAAGTAAGCATATATTGTACACTGAGCACAACACTCATTACCTTTTCTTCCCCCATGCAGTTTGTGGGCATGGCAGTGTTTGCTTCTATTTGCCCACAGAGACTTTGCAACAACCATATTTCTCTGCAGCTGAATGCACTTCAGCCATGTGTCTACAACTAAATGTACCACATGGAAATGTCTTGCTGCCTACGCACCTGAACCCCTGCCTGACCACTGGCATTTGCCCATCAGTATATTTTAATGCATTTTTCATCCTTATGTGGTGTTTTGCAGCTTTTCCTTCATCACAAGTTACTGTTAACACTCCCCTTTACACTTACATTTGTTTTATTACATGCAGAATGTAAACAAGTAATCTGCTTTAGGCAATGCGTACGTCCTGTAGTATTGGGTGACTTACATCAGGTTAGAAGAGTATATCCTCATTGTCAAAATGGATATTAAACTATTTCAAAAGGTCAGTAGTGACTTTAAGATACTAGTATTAGCTCAACCTGTAAATGGATGGCAACTTGAGACTTTATTGGATGACACGTCCTCAGCTCATACGGTTCCAAGAATTTCTGTTAGATGTGTTTCCAGGCAGATTGTGTCTGAACAGTATCAGAAAAACAGAAAACCCATTTTACTAATTCAATATTTTTTTCTAAAGCTGAATATACCAGTACAACAATGAGACTATGATTTATTCCAGTACACATCTGTATTTTTATAGGTTTATGGGTATATGTTGTGAATTAGGGGACTGTACTTTTATTATAGAGGCACTGAAGTAGCTATCACTGTTTTTACTTTAGATTATCATCTAGTTTGACCTGAATTTTATATTTCAAACTGCCTTTGGAGTCCTACAGGCTTTTATACTTTCTTCGTTTCTGCTCTAGGACTCCATATGATTTAATATCCTGCTGGATTCACTGTTATAGTAGATACCTATGGCTATTTGAGCAGCATTCTGATTATGTGTGAATATCAAATCACAGATTTGTGTAGATTTTATATCTCAGATGTGAGCCAGTTATGGCTACAATTTATTGTATGACAATGTTAATAATTTGTGCCGAAGACATTGTTTATTTTGCACATTTTTTCTTTTATAGCCACAGTTGTCTTTGCTTTTCATACAATTTGTATTGTGTTTCCTATAGGTTACCTAAAACCTAGGTCCAAATTTTAACTGATGGTTTATGGTATTTTGATAAATCTTTCTCTGTCATATAGACATAGCAAAAAGTTAAAGAACATTCCCTGGATTTAGCAAGCAGCAGTGCAGGAACAAGTTATTCCTGCATGGCAGGGAGCATTCCTTTCAGCACAGCAGTGCACCATGCATGTTTATGAAGGCTTGCTGCCATGCTCTAAAACAGACATGGTTCCATGTATGAGTGCAGGGGTTGTGTCTGAGAGCAGAGCTCTCACAATACACATGCCCCCTGCACTCCAGAATTGCCTTTCGGCAATTAAAAACAAGTGAGAACTCTCGTAACACCCCCAACCAGTCAGGAAAACAAAAAATCTGTGGTCAAAGGCATAAGGGACAATCATCCCTACCAAGCATACCTCTCAACTGTACAGATTTTTGCAGAACGACCAGATTTTTCCTCATATTTTTGGTGTGTTCCCCCTAAAATGTGTACCTTTCTGGCAAATAGCTGAGGATTGAAGTAATTAAATAATGACAAAACATTTGTTTTTAAGACTCCATACATCCTTCAGAAAATGTATGCTAATGTAAAACCTATTATTCTATCAACTTTTTAAGTTTGTAAGAGCAATATTTAAAATCTGTCCTTATTTGTCCCCCCATCATTTTAGCCTTTGTCCAGATATTTTGTTCTAAGAGGTTGAGAGGTATGCTACCAAGCCAAAAGTTATTAGGATAGCACAGGTAGCATAAGCACATAACGCACACCTCCCAATATGTCAGAGTAAGGAATGTGGACAAAGCCAAAAGGGACAATTGTCCCACAAAGCAGAAAGTTAATAAAATAACAGGTTCAGCATTAGCAGGGATATTCTGAAGGGTATAAATAAAATAACACAACTTTTTTTTTATTTTTATAAATGCAATAAAGTTTAAGAGTAGCTGCGCAGGTGTGCTCTTTGCTTAGCTACACTTAGTCTAACTTAAACAGTACAAGACATTAAATAGCAAGAGATATCCAACATATACAGTATTGCAATAGTGTAGTGGTTAGAGCATGCACTTTGTGAACAGCCATTCCTGGTTTGATCCTCCCTGTAACCAAGTCATATTTTACATGTGAAAACAGTACATAAACATTTTTTTAGTATTACCTTCTAAATAACATATTTGTTAACCAGAGTACTGTATTAGGTTCAGATGTGAGGTGTCAGTTTAATCTTCTTCTTTCGGCTTTGTCCCGGTTATGGGTCGCCACAGCAGATCACCTGTCTGCTTATGATTGGCAGTGGAGTTTTAGTGTGTCGAGTTGCCATCCTGGCACTCAACCTTCAATGGAAAGCACACACATGCACATACTTACACCTAGGGCCAATTTAGAGTGTCCAATCCATCTACAGCATGTCTTTGGGATGTGGGAGGAAACTGGAGCACTGGGAGGAACCCCACATGACCACAGGGAGGACATGCAGACTCCACACAGAAGGCACCCCAGCCAAGGATTAAACCGGAGAACCTGTTGCTGTGAGGTGAGACCTCTAACTGCTGCATCACCATTCTTGCCCACTGAGGTGTCAGTTTAATAAAGTTGTGAAATCCCCTTATAAACACAAGTGCCCCATACAGTATAGTCACACATGAATAAATGTAATGGAAGCACATTGGGGGATATCAGGGACAGTAAACAAATTTATAGCATGTAATGAATGATGAATCAATGCCATACAGCAGATAGTCTGTAAAATGAAAAATAAGCAATGCTAATCATTGCTCAGCTCTGCTTACCAGGTGTAAGCATTTTATAAATATGATTGCTAAGCAATGAGTAGCCCAGCTAAATGGATTTGCCCATCGGTAAGCAGTGCTGAATCTATCCCTTTAAGCAATGCTAACCTTAACTAAGCAGGTTTGCCCGTAGCTTAGCTTAGCTCAGCATATTCAAAACTGTCCATTCACAGCAAAGGGTGGGAAATCAGACATATTTAAACCTCACAGGTGGGAATACAGCTCATAACTGGTTGCAGCTTCCCACTGTGCAGGATGGCAGGACCTGGAGAGGGATTGCGCTTCCGGGCGCAGCACTGGGGCATACAGGAGTCCAAGGTCATGGTAGGAGCCAGTACCAGGCCTACCAATATAAAGCGGAAATCTGGGACCATCTCGTCCATGATCTCACCAGTGCCACTGGTATCCCTTGGACTGATGAGCAGGTCAGGCACCACTATGCTGACTTGAAGCGAAGAAAGAGGGAGCTCTTCGATGAGTGGGTGCAAGAAGTAAGGCAGAGAGGTGATGTTCCAGCAGTGTGTAAGTAGTCATACCATTACTGTTTACTAAAGTCCAACATGTGTATGTGATGGATAGGTATGCCTAAATATGTCTCTATTTCCTTTACAGCTGCAGCTGAGTGGGCTGTGAACCAGGAAACCCATGCAAGTAGGCTGCAAAGGCTGCATCGTGAGGCTGGTGAATAACAATCCTGCTCGTAGTAGTCATACCAAATAAATATAAAGGAGTAGAAAGTCATCTGGCAGTATAAACACTTTTGTATGTGTTGTATGGAATAAACCAGACAATATGACAATAATTGCCCCTTATAGGTCATATTTAATAAAACTGTAACTGCCTGGCAATAAAGCTCTAAATCCTAGACTGGTTGTGTTTACTCTGGTATTGTCTGGCATTTATTGTTGCATTCTCTGAATAGTGATGTATTAACAACTGTTACCCACACTGTGCTACATAAAAAAAATGTCTAGGAATGTCTGTATAAGACTGTTGTAAGTACAAGATCAGATTGTACAACCAAGAGAGACTTAGACAAAAAACACTGAAAAGATAGACAGCAATATAACACAGTCTACTGTGACTTAAATTGTTGTATTTTTAGCAGACACAGCCATGGTTCGAACCCTTGGAGTGGTAGTAAGCTGTATGCATAATCATACCTCTCAACTGTACAGATATTTCAGAATGTCCAGATAACTGGCCCATATTTTCTGCCTGTTCCTCTGTCCCCCTGGCAAATCAGTGGGATGATCTCAGAATTGTAGACATGAAATAGTGACATATATGTGATTTTCAGACCTCAAAGTCTTCATAAAATGTATATTAAAACAAATCCTGTCACTCATGCAACTCTCCAAGTTTATGACAGCAATATTCAAAACATGTCCCTATTTGTACCCCCATGTTGTCAAGCTTTGTCCAGAGTGTGTACATTAAGAGATTGGGAGGTATGTACATAATATTAACTGGAATCTGGGAATATGTGTAGAAACAGTCATGTAGTACTAACAAACATTCCCTCCAAAGGTCTGTTAGATAAGAAAACCGTGCCTGCCAATAAAGATTTAAATCCTGGACTGGTAGGGTTTACTGTGGTATAGTATGGCCTGACATGTAGCATTCAGTAACATCTGATATTAGAATAGTACTGTTGTGTCAACATTAAGAGATTGAGAGGTATGTGTATAATATTAACTTTGAGTCTAGGAATATGTGTAGAAACAGTCAGGTAGTGTTAATAAACATTCTCTCCACAGGTCTACCAGGTAAGAGATGTAAGAATTTAGCTATAAGACAGTTGAAGTATACACTGTGTACAAACATACCACTCTCCAAGCCAAGGCCATAGAGTATTGTAATAATACCTGTAGAATAATGATTAGAGCAATGATCATTAAAGTTGTGAGTACTACAAGGATATATAAGTTGTTAATTGACCCCCCCCCACCATATCTGCAACAATAATCTAAATACACCAATCAGTGGGTAGGTTTACACCAAACCTATTGTTAGGACATATGTCGTATTGTTCAATAAATATTGAAATGTGTTTCTAGTAATGCTCATGTTGAAATACTATCATTGGTGGCCTGTTGCTATCAATGTTACCTGCATGTCATTTTAATGGCCACTGTGGTTCCATATATGCACGTGTTCTGTTTGCTATGCAACTGTTCCAAATCTGGTGTTTTGGGTTAATGGGAATATTCGTGCATGCTGTTATAACTAATCCTGGATTTTGTTGACTGTTACTAACCCACATATGTTTTAAAACTGCAACACAATAGCACATATGGGAAGGCTGGTCCCAGCGAACCCAGCTCTCGCACCTCATCTCACCATGGTACCGGACCCCAGCACAGCTGGGACCCAACCCAGGATCTCATCATCTACTGGTCCTGCACCACCTTCGGGTGGAACCTCCTCAGGGAATGGGGCTCACCCCCCCCCCCGGGAGCGGGTGCAGACAGAAACCTTTCACCTGATGTCAGGTCCAGGGATTGCTGTGTAGTGAGCTCCGAAAGGGAGTTTGGAGATCTGCTATGCCAGCTTGAGGGTCGTGTGATGCATTTTGAGGGTCAGCCTGTCCCTCCTGCTCAGCCCCCAGCACAGACACCATCAGGGCCGTGAAGGTGCAGTGGTGACTGCCTATGGGTGGGGACCTCAGTCCCACTGTTTCCATTTGGGGGCTTTTGGGCTTCTGATTTCCAAACACCCCTCCCCATCCAAGGTGTTTACCCCCACATGTGTCATATACCACCCATATGCTGTCTTGTCTGTCTTGTCTGTCTTCCTACTCAACCTACCTTCCCAAATATACCAACTATCCTCCCCCAATATCCCACTCTCACCTTAAAAAAAAAAAAAAAAAAAAGAGCAATCTGCCCCCCCCCAAATTTCGCCCCATACATAGCTGTCCATTTTGTACACATGTCCACTGGACACATGTAATCTGGTCTAAATGGCTTCACAACACATTATTGTTCTCCTCACCCCTCTCTCAGGGGATTGAGTGTACAAATCTACCTCCAAATTCAGTATATATGCACAGCTGTTGCTGTGGAAGAAAAGGATAGCTATGGACTTTCCCTACACCCATCTTGTACATCCCTCGCTACTTTCCCTTTTGTTTTTCCCTCTGCATGCCCCCTTTTCACAACTTTCCAATCACCCCTTTTTTCTTTTCTTTTAAAGAACTTAGCATGGGTGTAAGCAGGAGTAAGCACATTTAAGCAGCAGTAACCGGCTTTAAGCTTGTGTGCGTGGCGGCAAGCAATGGCTATACAGATTAAGCACTGTCAGGCTAACTGTCTGTAAGCATATTTAACAGAAAGTTAGCATTGCTTACCATTGCACAAACCCACAAAAACTGCTCACAACCACTTAAAAGTGCCTTAATCACTCTGTATCCGAAAGCCCTTGTTCTGCCCAGCAACAAAATAATTAGCCGTTACAAATGGCAAACCCAGGACCCTGCACACCATAGCCACACTGACTCACCACTAATCCATTTGAGCTATACATAAATATCATGTTTTCTCAAACAATATATATCCTATATATCCCTATATATATGTCCCTATATATCCCCCCAATGTTAGGCTGTGTCCACATGTGATGCTCTGTTTTGTAGCAAGGCAGAGCAGTGCAGCAGTGGAGGAAGGAGGTTCAGAGTGTGGATCAGATGTCTGAATGCACTATAGATATATATATATATATATATATATATATATATATATATATATATATATATAGAGAGAGAGAGAGAGAGATGTTTGTCTATATATATAGATATATATATATATATGTTTGTCTATATATATAAATATATATTTATATATATATATATATATATATATATATATATATATATATATATATATATATATGGGTTTGTGCAATGGTAAGCAATGCTAACTTTCTGTCAAATATGCTTACAGACAGTTAGCCTGACAGTGCTTAATCTGCCTCCAACCTGGCAGACCTCACTGCTTAAACCCAAGACACCTTCAACCTAATAGAAAAATGGTTCTCAAGTCGACAACTAGTTCTCAACCCCAACAAAACAAAACTACTTACTTTCTCACCCACTAACAAGACTCTTCCCCCCACCTTCTCTATTACATCCTCCAATGG